>NW_026916483.1:0-25000 GCF_035046485.1 Aedes albopictus
ATTAATCGCGCCTAAAGCGTTGTGAATTATTCGCGTGGGATCATCGGCGAAATTTGCTGTGTGCTCCAGTTTGTGCCAACTTGGGGAGTTTTATAGCCTTCCACGCTATATAGTTTAGTGCCTGATCGATCGCCGTAGGGGTGTAGTTGATTAATTTCCGTGGCACCCTGCCAAAAGTAAGTTCGGAGAAGATAATTAATTCCCAAAAGTGTTTCAGCGTATAAGACGCAAATGTTCACCACGGGGCGTACGCGTGTCGTTCAAACTCGGTGCATGTTTGATGAGTGAAATAATAGGTAGTGAAAACGTGTTGTAGGCAGTAACGAAAGTTGAATGTTTATGTTTTAATAGTATTGCTCTAGGAAGGATTTGTAGATGTGATGTAAATAGTCGAAACTTGTTCTGTTGCATTTAAGCCAATTGGAGAATCCTTCTACGCTGGACCAGATTCAGGAGTATAGTCATCACAAGTCAACCCACTGGCGTAGCCACGGGGGGGGTTTTAGGGTTGAAACCCCCCCCCCCCCCCCCCCCCAGAGCCAGATTTTCTTGAACAAATTTCCAGTATAAAACGCTTTGTGATGAAAAAATTTTTCGGCTGCGCCGCTATTTTCAACCTACGGCTCAAATTCATTGTATATATTTACGAAATGTGAGTGTCAAATACAAAAAGGTATTATTGAACATCGAAAACCCCTCCCAGAGAAAATTTCTGGCTACGCCACTGAGTCAACCTGATCCGTTCAGTCTGTATCAACTGTCCTTGGAGTTCTTCTGAAGTTCAACAACAAAAATCCAGTGTGTGCGGCATGTTACTGAGCTAATGGTTTCTTCCAGGTTCTCTGTATGTATATTATATTTGATTATCGTTCTTCCAGCGTCCGTGTGAAGTCATCAGCCCACCGCAGCTTGTCGTGTATTATCAGCTTAATACATACCAACATTCCAAAAAGGCATTACAGAGGAAGTTATCAGTTTTGCCGCTATCCAAATCCAAACAGTGAAAGATTAGCCTATTATCAAAAGAACAAAAATCTCTTATAGAATCAAAAGCTTTTGGATCGTCACAATCTACGCATCTGTTTTACTAATAGAGTTAATAAACTATAGAGGAAGAATGTCGCTGGCGTCGCTGCCGAAACATCTCTTGCTGGCGGAGATAGGCCGGGCTATAAGTGTCAAAGCGAAAAAGTATGCAGTTTGACAGATAGATACCCGACATGTTTGCGAGCGAGAACAAAGGGAACAGCAGCGACATTCGTCCTCTATAGTTTATTAACTCTATTGTTTTACTAGAAAAAAGGGCCTTTAATGGTCTGATGGAAAATTTATCAGCAACCGCCAAAAGACCAATCTTTTTTGAAAGTAGGGAAAATATCAGATAAAGTTAGCATAAAAAGTATTTTGGGAGTACAACCTGTGTGACAAAGATGGCTTGATGACTATTCCGTTTAACAAACGCAGTGTTACTGAAGAAAGAACACAACATTTCTTTGGTCTAAATCTTTATGTATAAAACTGCAATGTTTAGATCGTATTTGTTTTCAACGCTAACCGAAGTTGTTTCGAGAGTAAGTGCTCTTATCGGTCACTTTTGAAATAGGGCTTTGAGTAAAGTCTTGCAAGTGCTGTTTTTTTAACATCATAATGATTTTGTTTGAAAGTGCATCTAAAGGTATTTCTAGAACTGTTAAAATGACAGAGATCCTACTGGGTTTGGAACCTACCACGAACTTATGAACAAGGTTGCGACCATTCATTTGCAAAGATTTACATTCATTTGCTATTATCTCAGTTCAGAAGCATGCTATCGAAAAACAATGTATGGATGAATTTAACCTTGTAATTTTATCTGAAAGTTTGCCGAATAACAATGGGGTCGCAAACGTATACCAAAGTCGTGAGTCAACTGTGAAGGCAACTCTCCACGCGGTGAATGTAAATTACATTCACGCTGTGGAAAGTTGACTTCACAGCTCGCTCACGACTTCGGTATGCGTGTGCGACCCCAATGTTATTCGGCAAACTTTCAGATAAAACTACAAGGTTAAATTCATCCATACATTGTTTTCGAAAGCATGCTTCTGAACTGAGATAATAGCAAATGAATGTAAATCTTTGCAAATGAATGGACGCAACCTTGCTTATGAACTCTAGAACATTCCTTCAGGAGCTCTACTTTCCATAGGTTCTATAACGTAAATAATATGGAACCCTACAAATGCTTTACTATATTTTTATTTGGCGCCCAGCCGTGAAAATTAAAATAGAACACTACAAATGTACAATAGTACAAAGTCAAAAGTTAACAACATATGTACAAGACAAAACATAGAGGAGACTGAGCGAATCTGGGCCCGGAATGTACACCAATGACCCATATCTCTTTCGGAAGGTCTAATTGAGACAAGAAAAAGTTGCTATGGAGTCAAAAATATTGATCATGGGAGAAAAAAGTTATTTGGCATTTTTTGGAACGAATTTCAGTTGTTTTTGTTGTAATTATTTGCATTATTTTTCACAAGCGACCAATCTCAAATAATCCGAATGTCTCATCTGTCAGTATTCTATTCAATGATAAGTCATTCTATTATAAAAAGAAGATAATACAGTATTGTTTCGATTTTATCACGCCCCTTTTCAAAAATACAAATAAATATTTTACAAAATCTATACGCATTTTCAATGTGTTTAACGTTGCAAAACGCGCCTTCAACATTTGTCTTGAAGAAGAGGGGAAACACTTGCTGTCAAATGTAACAGCAACTTAATGAAAAATCAAGCACTGATGCGTGGAGGGCGTGATAAAATCGGAACATTACTGTAATGATTTCAGGGACAGGCCAGTGCATAGAAAAGGTTGTGGTTTCTGTAAGTTTTTATGAAAAAGTGAAGGACGCGTAGTGTTTTAATCTAGGTAATAATATTATTATAGTGGAATGGGTATATCCAAAAGTATTATACGTAAAAACTCTTCTCTTGAGCAAGTATTTATGCAATGTGCAGATTATAATGTTGAAACACAATGAAACATCATCATATAAGGGAAGAATGAAAAAAAAAACACTTTGAGTCAAGTGAAACTTGACATTTAAATAAGGTGTTTTAATAATGTATGTGATGCACAAGATTCTATGAATAATATTCATTGCTGTACCGTGAGGATACCAGACATATTGTGACTCTAGGTTGACGACAATGCTTTCAATAAGAAGCACGGTTACTTGGAATGTTTGTTCTCAGCAAAAACTTTGTAACCATTGTAAGTGAATTCAGTAAACATATAATGGTTCTAAGAAGATTCGGATACCGAGAAGAATACCTAGGGCTATTTCTAAAAATAAAACGGGATTCAAGAAAAAGCTGGCGATTAATGGAGCAAGATGTTAGTAAAAAGCAAAGAGTTAGTGGAAAAAGCTGACGAATTGAGCAAAAAGCTCATAGTGAAGCAGGAAGTTGAAGATTCTGGGAAGAAACAGATGAATCCTAGAGAAGTCCAGAAAACCTCCAGGAACTTTAAAAAACTGGGTATTCTGGAAAGGTACCGAGGGCTCTAGGAACATGCTAGTGGTTCTGAGGAGGAAGTGATGATTTCAAGGGAACTAGAAAAATAATAGAGTTTAAAGATATAAGCTTTGGATTCTAGCTAGGATTGGATAAGACTGAAGAGAACAAGAAGCTGGGGTTACTGAGGGACAGCTGTGTGTGTTTGAATAAACTGGCGATTAATTGTGATATCGAGAGGCACAATAGCAAGCTTTGTAGGCGATGTGGGGACGAATGTCATAAGGCGCAAGGCAGGTCAAACCATCCCAAGTGCTTGATTTGTTGCGGGAAATACGCGAACAACATGTACAGCGGTCCTAGTCTTCAAAAGAACTTTGTTGATAAGCCACAGTACAAACCTGAACTTCTTCTTCTTTCTTCTTTATGGCTCGACGTTCGCATTAGAACTTGGCCTGCCTCTCTTCAACTTAGTGTTCTTAGTGCACTTCCACAGTTATTAATTGAAGGGCTTTCTTTGCCTGTCATTGCATGAATTTGTACAATGTGTGGCAAGTACAATGATACACTATGCCCAGGGAATCAAGAAAATTTTCCCGACCGGAGCGGGAATCGAACCCGCCGTCTCCGGATTGGTGATCCAGCCTTAACCACTAGGCTAACTGGAGACCTGGACTGGACAAACCTGAACTACTGTGACGCAAACCAGCAACTGCTGATTCAGACAGCCGCTGAGTGGGAGATGGATATCGCCGTCATAACGGACCACTCATACCGAATACCCACCGATAACGGCAACTGGATCGGCGATATGAAAAACGGGTGAATACCCCGTCCAGGAGTAGGTGTTGGAACAGTTTACTCAGATACTGGACTGTATGACTGCCGAGCTGATAGGGCAAAGACCGGGTGACAGGTGATTCCAATGCCTGGATCGTGTAAAGGGGATGCCGTTTCACGAAGCAGCTTGGGCAGACTCTGCTAAAGGCTCTGACCATGCTAGGTTTCGCACTGGCTAATTTCGGTACTGAAATGCCTTTAGCCGGAAAGGAGTCGATTATTTACTATAAGGACAAACGTATTGATGTCCCGCTTTAGCAGAGCATCAAAACTTCAAACGCACAAATCTCAAGAAGCAAGCTTCAAACAATAGTGCATTTTATTATTCTGTTCTTGCTCACTTGTAATAAGCTTAAAATAAGAAGCTCAGGTGCACTGATTTTGTTTACGAAGAGATTTGTGCTTTCGAAATAGTGAGTAGGTGCCAAAGTCGGCCATTGTGGCGGCCATTTTGGGATTCTAACAAGTCTGTCGTTAAAGATTCATCCATGTGATTGAGCACTTGTAGGCGGCGCCTTTGCAGGTTTTGTCGTGCTTTAGCTCGAGGATATTTTTATCGAATACGGCGCCTTTTTAATCCGTGAGCTTGGCATAGCTCATCATCGCCTTCAAAATCTCTGAGTGCTTAGACTCGTCTGTCTAGTTGACGAGGGTGTCCTTCTTGCCCTTGGAATTTGCCCTTATACTTCTTCTTTTTGGCTTAGCGTCCCTAAGCTCATGTTCCTCATTCTTCATTCTTTTCTTCTTTTGCCTGTCCACAAGGTCCAGAAAGCGTTCTCCCCCTTACCCGCCCTAATATGTGGTCGCTGAGGACCTACACATGGTCGCAAGCCCCTGCTCCTTTCGATCTTCGCTTCCTATTTTTTTTTAATTTTTATTACTGTGTATTTTAACTTATGCTAATTCTAAACTTACTTCCTACTCTTCCAAGCTGGCAGGTATTACTGCCCTTCACTCTCCGGGTAACAACCGGCCTTACGAAAGCCGCCTGGTAGCACCTCTTCTGTCGGCTGCGCAGCCACCTCCATTTTTCTGCAATCTACACATCCCTATTTTTAATGGCCTTCATCAACCATGATCCATCCATGACCGTTCCCGTCATGCTAGTCAAGAAGAAAATGGGGTTCCTTCTATACTGGCACTTCGCGTACAGCTACATCATACTGTCCCTACTTTGCTTAAAGAATTAACTAGCTTACCCGCTTCTTGCGAAAAGGTTGAACCTCAGACAACCAGGAGTCACATAAGGTTGCATGCAGTACATCGTAAAAAGTACTATTTTAAGCTTCTATCGCGTATATGTACGGCGGAGGAATAATTTTCATCGCGTATGACGTTATTTTTGTACTTATTGCAATGTATCTGGAAGAGTCGCATAAGAAAACAAATCAACTTTTATATTTTTTTATTCGCAAAAGTGTGCGAACGAACTCGCAACGTATCAAATTAATTCGATTAATTGCATACCGCAATGATAATACGACTTCTCTTGGTACTTGTCATATTTTGCCAGTTTAACTCGCATTGGTGTACGAATGAAATCGCATGAATGAAAAAATAAACTCGTTAAAGGGTGCATAAAAATTCGCATACGCTAAAAACGTGTACGTTGACATATTGCGATTTGATATGTGAAAACCCTGAAAGAGGTGCTGTTGGGCTGTCCATGCAATGCCAAATAACTACAAAACAGTGAATAGCCATCGTTATGGTTATAAACTCATTAGTTTTGTTTTGTGGCTCTGATAATCAACAATGGATGACGCTAGCCAGAGAGGGGTAGTGGAAACAGTGCGGGAAATCACGCTTAGTTGGTTTTATCTCCAGATAGTCTGGCGAACACGCCCGTTAAGTGGGGCTCGATAATCCAAAGATCATGACACCGAGGTGACAATAATTGTTTTTTTTTTCGAATATTATTAGGTAGCATTAGGTGCTAGCTATATTATGTCACAATAAGGCACACCGTACATCACATAAGATGCAAGCTCTTATGGCGTTATTGTTGTCCCGCCAATGCACGTATATTGCCTCCATTTTTGCACGCATAAGGCACTTTTGCTGCATCGTATGCGATGTAACTTAACTGCATAAAAGTACGCATAACACGGTCATAAACTTCATTATACGCGCAAACTGGTTGTCTGGGGCTCGCCACTACAGCTACTAACAGATTTTTGATTATTGTTGTTCTCAGTTTGCAACCCCACGAGTAGCAGTGGAAAAACTTCCACCACGCCATGCATTAACGCGTGAGGGACAAACTACTGTGAGGGGTGCATAGGAACCCCTCAGGCTTCGTTAACGATGGAGCATCCTCTTCACTACTTCGATCATTTATTGCTTGATTCCAAGATATCCAAGATATTAAAAGTTTTTGACTATTGATTTGACCATTGATGTTCTAGCTACTGTCAAGTTGGATGGGTAGTCCGTGTTGACATCTAATGAATTGGTCTTGTTGACATTGATAGTTAGACCTGCCGCAAAAAAACGTTCGGCTAGGTCGTTGAGCTTACTCTGCTTGACAAAGCACCATTGGTCTAGTAGGGCTACATCATTAGCCAAATCGAAGTCGTTCAGATGCTCCATAGTGATGAACTGCTAATGTAGCCAAGAATTCTATGCACGGTCAAATGCCCCCACACAAATATCTCATTTATTACGATAAGAAACAGTAGCGGTGATACTACATCCTTGCCTCACAACCCTTGTGACAACCCGGTTGGTCGGATAAAGCTTGACTCTAATCAAAGCGATTTTTCATAAGTCCCTTACGTTTGATATGTTTCACTGTGTTTCAACATTATAATTTGTACATTGCATAAGCACTTGCTCAAGGGAAGGGTTTTTAAGTATAATACCTTTGGATATACCCAGTGCCCCGTAACGTGGGTAGATCACCTTAGAATGGTGCGTTGCGGCGTAAGATCTACCACCACATCAAATTTCGATCTTGTTAATGTTTTCATGCCTAAAGTGGCCGATCAGTGGTGAGCAGACATTCCAGGATCGAGATTTGATGTGCTTTTTTTAATGTTTTGTTGCTAATCCACATTTTATTTCAGGAGTAATCAGGTAAATGTTTTGTTTATAAATGCTTATTAATCATTATTATGATTGTTTTTCAAACAAATGTATAACAAAACATACACAACACACACTGACATACATTACATATACATATCTCATCATATATTGGGAAAGGGAGGGACCATCAGGGCACCCGATTGAAACGATTTGGACAGGAGCTTGGAACTGCCTCCTCCTTGTTGTTAACATTTCGTGGATTGAGGGCGGGCTCTTCGACCCCATCTATTGGGAGTATTCTGTCAATTGAGGGCTTGATTTTGTAGTTGTTCGTGAGAACTTTCTTCTGGAAGGAGATTCTTTTCCCCTGACGCGGGTTTCGCGCAAGTGTCTCTGCTTGCGGGTCCGCACAACCCTTTTTGGCCCTTCATACAGGAGAATGACTGACCACTAACAACAGCACAATCTTGATCAAATCGCTTTTCAGATTATTCCAGTGCTATAGGCAGCTGCCTTGCTACAATAGATGGTAGAACAATATCATCATCATCATAATACCTTTGGATATACCCATTCCACTCTAATAATATTAATATCCATATTATAATCCATAATATAATAACACTTCGTCCTCCTCCACTTTTTCCTAGAAACATGCAGAAACCTCAACTTTTCCTATGCACTGGCCTGTCCCTGAAATCATTATTGTCTTCTTTATTAATAGAATGACTTATCATTGAGTAAAATACTGACAGATGAGACATTTGGATTATTGAAAATAATTTTTTTTCTCCCATGATGAATATTTTTGACCCCATAGGAACTTTTTCTTGTCTCAATTAGACCTTTCGAAAGAGATATGGGTCATTGGTGTACATTCCGGGCCCAGACTCCATACATTTTTGCCCAGTCTCCTTTGCCCTGTTATACCAAAGGATAACCTGTGTAAAATCTTGTCCTCCTTGGACAAGGTTTTATAATTGAACAGATTCAACAGTCAATCATGAAATAGTGTTTTGTTTTGATGTTTGCATTTTTGTTAACAGTATGGTCTTGATGACGAGTGCGTCACCTTTCTCAAATTTTTGGATTGGCGTCCCTAAGCACCTCCTCTTCTAGCAGTTTTTATCTTCTTCCTCTTCTGCTCAACTGTCGTCCAAGGGGGGGGGGGGGGTGGTTCCTCCCCAACAAACATTATTGCTGTACAACAGCTGAATAAACCACTCTTAAGCTTGATTTTAGAAATTTTGGCTGAATAAGCTGTAATTTAGCTATCATTGTTACTTGGGTGCCTTTGGTTCGCCCTACTCTGTGGTTGCTGAGGGCCTAACAACGGTCGCAACCCCGTTGCGACGGGACGGACCAACCTTATCAGACCACCCTGAGACTCCCTGAAACATCCCTTGGACGCCTCTGTAATCCCCCTGAAAATCCTTAAAACACCCCTGGAACGTCCCGAAATCACTTGGAATGCTTCTGAACCTCTCTGGAACTCCCTGAAACATTCCTGGTATGCCCCTGAATCGCCCTGAGGTAAGATTTGCGCTTTGTCAATATCAATGGTAAACAAATCGCTGATTTTGACTGCTCGACTGCGATCCATGTTCCGTCACTGCTCTTTTTTAATCTAAACTCACGGTAGAAATTCTGCACGCTCGATTTGAAATCGCTTATTCTTATTTTTAAATCAAAACATTATAAACAATGAATTGAAGTGATGTGCCTTAATTATATTCAATTGTTATCAAACTGATAGGGAATTATTGCGAATTCATGTAGCAATCCGGTCGTATCAGCTTGCAGATTTTTTTACCGTGTGGACTGACTGTGATGGCACGGCATACAACAAGACAAGACAGCCCAAGTAACAGAACTAGCTGAGTTACAGTTTCTTAAGCTTAAGTTTGCTTAAGAGTGGTTTATTCCACTCTTGTACAGCAAAAATGTTTGTTGGGAGGCTCTTTACCAATGTGAACATCAATTTTAGATGTAAACATGTGACGTCATTCTTATCGTTCTTTAACGGAATAAATGTATTGATGTGATGAACGTGGAACTGCCGATCTCTCAACTTCATTGGGAGCATCCACATACTCGTTGATCTTCTGAAGGACCGCGAATTCGACATCGTAGGAGGATCAAGGGCCGATTAGGTAGGTCAGAATGAGGAATTCAGGCCGATGATTGGAAAGTTTAGCGCCCACCAGCTGAAAAAGCCGCCTTCAAAAACATGGCCATACGTGGCACCTTTTTCGAACACAGTCTCCCTTATCGTTACACTTGGGGATCACCACAGCAGACAGAATCGCAAATCGACCACGTTCTGATTGACGGAAAGCACTTCTCCGGCATTATAGACGTCAGGACTTAACACGGCACTAACATCGCCACTGACCCCTACCTAATGATGGTCAAACTGCGCCCAAAACTTTCCCTCATCAACAATGTCCGATACTGGCGACCGCCGCGGTACAACCTTGAGCGACTGATCCAACCGGATGTCGCCTCAACAGACGCGCAAATTCTCGACGCAGCATTGCCAGACGAAGATGACTTCAATGTGGGTCCTTCTATATAGGACCGATGGGGTACAGTTGAAGCAGTCATCAACGACGCTGCCGAGAGCACCATCGGGTACGTGGAACAAAGGCGACGGAAAGAATGGTTCGACGAGGAGTGCAGAGCGTTTTTGGAGCAGAAGAATGCAGCGCGTGCGTTAATGCTGCAGCATGGAACCCGGCAGAACGTTGTACGATACAAACAGAATCGGAAACAGCAGAGCCGTTATTTCGGGAGAAAAAGCGTCACCTGTAAGAAGCGGTTTGTGAAGAAATGGAACAGCTGTGTAAATAGTTCTCATGAAACACGGAAGTTCTATCAAAGGCAAAACACATGCCGTAACCAGGGATGGAACACTCATTTGCTAAGAGTTCCACACACTTGTTATTTCTATTTTATATTTTGCTGTATAAACTGAGGATTGCACACGCATATCCAACCCGTCACCTTCAGTACAGCCTTACGTCCATTACAAAATCCTCTCACAGCGTACGAGTTTTTCGTATAGGTTGCCCCATAAACATTTATTTTCAGTGCTGATTTTGATCAAACGTTACCCCCAAAAGGTCTGGCTATAACAATAATTTGCAACAATGAATAACGATCAATTTGACTTGTAATGAAACATAAATACTCAATTTAGCAAACGCTGCAGATTGCATTGTCGTTAAATACCGGCGTCTGGCGAACGTCAGCCAATCCAACAACTGTTTGGTTTGTGGTGTTAGTCATCACCGCCCGTTGTCTATCTCTTCACCAAATCACCGCAACGACCGTAGAGGTGGGGCTTCCTTCCTTCGTCACGACGGCATCCCCCAAATTTACTTTTTTGTTGCTCGCTCGGTATGGTAGTAGGAGTCACTCGGTCGGAACAACCAACCGCAGTCAGTAAGCTCAGCCAGCAGGTAAAGCAAGCAACAGCTGAAGATATTACAGCACGCATGAAAACGACGAACGTTTGTATACGACGACCGCACCGCATCGCGTAGCGTAGCTCATCAGATTACAGGCTTATGCTAATATGCCATAAAGCTGTCGGCGGAGCTTCCTCCGGACTCCGGCGCGGCCTCCCCGAGAGAGTTTCAAGTTACACAATGTGACACGGTCATCACTGACTTCATGATGCGCCGTTGAACGTTTGTGCTAGCTTCCTCCCGGTTGCAAGCAAAAGACGTTAATAAGATGGGTAGCTGCTAGTTACGCACCATGCAGAGATGTTTGTATAACACGTTGTCACTATTATTATACCAAATATGTACAAAATTTGCTTGGATCAGCGGTGCGAGAAGTATAGGTAGGGCTTGTCCTACGCATCAATCCTTTAATTAAGCTACTGAATGCAACAAGTTCCGAGTGATATGCCTTAAGCAACACTTCTAGGACAAACTTTAAAAGGTTTTGTTGAAAAAGTTTTACAGCAATGCATTGCAATGCACAATGGGTCCAGAGCCGTATTTACGAAGACAAAAATGTTAGTGCCTAAACCTTAAGTTTTAAATACATGATGTCTTTGGGAAAGTTTCTTCATATTTTTCGACCTTTTTTCTCATTATTGAAAAATTAGGGTGGTCCCTCTAATTTAGCTGATCCAAACATCTGCTTTTTAATAGTTTTATGTACGCTTACAAAATATTCTACAAAGTTGTAAAAGAATATTTGAAGCAAGGTTGCCGAAGAAACCATAATTCTTCAGTACAAAACCATGGGGGTAAGTTGTGGATCATTTTTAAACATTTGTTTTGGAAAATCTGAGCCTTTTCCCCATGAGATGGAGCACATTCTGACCAGAATTGAAGCGTATATTAGAGTTGATCTAAATACTGTTTTATAAAGCAGAATTTTGTTTCTAGTGTTTAATTTTGATCTTCTATTAATAAAAGGATACAAAATTCCGACTAGTTTCTCACATTTCTCAAGTACAGGGGATGGCCAAAATGTTTGGGATAGGCAACTTTTTTTCTCCCACAAAAAAAAAAATTCAACATGATGTAACTTTTCATAGAAGGCATAAAAAAATCTCAAATTTTGTTTGTTTGTCAACCTATTATATGTGCATCATTGGTACAAATTTGGGCTCGATTGATTAATTTTTCGCGAAGTAAGAACCGTTCGGGTAAAACACTATTATTTAGACAACCAATTTTTGAACTGTCATATCTCGGAAACCAGTGAACCGAATTGAATGAAATTTGAGTGTTCGCTTCTAAAGCCAAATTAAGTGTTAGGAATTATATTATTTTCTGCAATGTGATGATTGAGTCGTTTGAGTAAAACTTTTTCAAATATCTTACTTAAACTACTAAATAAGCTAATATTTAGGACGATAACTCTTTGAACTGGCGTGATCTTTGTTTGGCTTCGGAATCGCTATAACCTTGCATGTCTCCATGCCAAGGGGAAGTAATTCAGTTTTATGCACGCATTGAAAATGAATGTTAAAAGCACTAGAGCTTTACGCGATAATCTTTTGAGACATCGATTGTTCATCTGATCGAAGCCAGGTGATTTGTTGTTTTTTAATGTTTTGAGGAAACAGGAAGTATAGGCTTCACTAAATAGTAGGGGTCGAAATTAGAGTCTCTGTGATTCGCGAAAAAGCTTTCGATTGACGTATTCACTTCATGATCTACGGGACTTGCATCATAGAAGGTAGTGTAATGAGCTTCAGCAAACTGTTTTCCTATCTCTTCGCACTTTTCTTTGTCGGTAATAAGTAGTTTGCCATCTTTTGATAATGGCGAAATAGATTTGTGCTTATTTTTTTAAATTTTACAGAATTTCCAAAGCATTTTATTATTGTTTTGATCATTGCTCATGCTCAGCAGATTGGCTGACCATGATTTGTTTCTAAACTCATCAATGCGCTTTTTGACTCAATTGCATGTGAAGTTATATACGGATCTTAGGTAATGGTCCCTACGATTACGTTGCCATTGTCTTCGTCGACTATTTCTTAATCGTATCAAAAGAAGAATGTCATCAGGTAGAATCAACTTGAATCTATCTGGAATACTTCGGGGGATAAACCGGTCGTGTGCTTGATGAATGATGGTAGTAAAATAGTCTATATAGTTATCAATTTGATATGTTTCGAAAATTGCAGAACCCGTAGCTTCAGGGAAGGTAAGCCCAGCTCCCTGGGTTAGTGGGTTGGTGTCAGGCCCTGCGAGCCAGCCGTAAAAAAGACTAGCACCGGAAAATCAACAAGAGAAGAATGCGAACCGATACCAATAGCGACGACCACAGCGACGAAAAGGGACTTGCGATTGAAAGCTCGGTACGTGGAACTGCAGATCTCTCAACTTCATCGGGAGCACCCGCATACTCGCCGATCTACTGAAGGACCGCGGGTTCGGAATCGTAGCGCTGCAGGAGGTGTGTTGGACAGGATCTATGGTGCGAATGTTTAGAGGTAATCATACCATCTACCAGAGTTGCGGCAACACACGTGAGCTGGGAACAGCTTTTATAGTGATGGGCGACATGCAGAGGCGTGTGATCGGTTGGTGGCCGATCGACGAAAGAATGTGCAGGTTGAGGATCAAGGGCCGATTCTTCAACATTAGCATAATAAACGTGCACAGCCCTCACTCCGGAAGCCCTCACTGATGATGACAAAGACGCATTTTACGCGCAGCTCGAACACGAGTACGACCGCTGCCCAAACCACGACGTCAAGATCATCATAGGGGATCTAAACGCTCAGGTAGGCCAGGAGAAGGAATTCAGACCGACGATTGGAAAGTTCAGCGCCCACCAGCAGACGAACGAAAATGGCCTACGCCTCATCGATTTCGCCGCCTCCAAGAACATGGCCATTCGTAGCACCTTCTTCCAGCACAGCCTCCCGTATCGTTACACCTGGAGATCACCACAACAAACGGAATCGCAAATCGACCACGTTCTGATTGATGGACGGCACTTCTCCGACATTATCGACGTTAGGACCTATCGTGGTGCTAGTATCGACTCCGATCACTACCTGGTGATGGTTAAACTGCGCCCAAAACTCTCCGTTATTAACAATGTACATTACCGGCGGCCGCCCCGGTACGATCTAGAGCGACTGAAGCAACCGGATGTCGCCACCGCATACGCGCAGAATTTCGAGGCAGCGTTGCCGGACGAGGGTGTGCTCGATGTGGCCCCTCTAGAGGACTGCTGGAGTACAGTGAAAGCAGCCATCAACAACGCAGCCGAGAGCACTATCGGGTACGTAGAACGGAGTCGACGAAACGATTGGTTCGACGAGGAGTGCAGAGCGGTTCTGGAGGAGAAGGATGCAGCGCGGGCGGTAATGCTGCAGCATGGAACCCGACAGAATGTGGAGCGATACAGACAGAAGCGGAAGCAGCAGACCCGTCTCTTCCGGGAGAAAAAGCGCCGCCTGGAAGAAGCGGAGTGCGAGGAAATGGAACTGCTGTGCCGTTCACAGGAAACACGCAAGTTCTACCAGAAGCTCAACGCATCCCGTAAAGGCTACGTGCCGCAAGCCGAAATATGCAGGGATAAGGAAGGGAGCCTCCTGACGGACAAACGTGAGGTGATCGAAAGGTGGAAGCAGCACTTCGACGAGCACCTGAATGGCGAAGAGAATGTAGGCACGGAGGACCAAGGCAGCGGAGGAAATGACTATGGGGCTGTCCATTAATTACGTAAGGGTTTATGGGGGGAGGGGGGGTTTGAAAAATCTTACGCGCCATACAAAAATATTTGGGTTCTCATACAAAAAATCTTACAAGGGGGGGTGGGGGTGTCGAAAAATCGTAAAATTTCCCTTACGTAATTAATGGACAGCCCCTATGTTGGTGCAGCAGAGGACGGGAACGAACCAACTCCCACGCTGAGGGAAGTTAAGGATGCCACCACCAGCTCAAAAACAACAAAGCGGCTGGTAAGGACGGTATCGCAGCAGAACTCATCAAGATGGGCTCGGAAAAGTTGGCCACCTGTCTGCACCAGTTAGTAGTCAAGATCTGGGAAACTGAACAGCTACCGGAGGAGTGGAAGGAAGGGATAATCTGTCCCATCCACAAGAAAGGCGACAAGTTAATGTGTGAGAACTTTCGAGCGATCACCGTTTTGAATGCCGCCTACAAAGTGCTATCATCTTCCGTCGTCTGTCACCTAAAGTAAATGAGTTCGTGGGAAGTTACCAAGCCGGTTTCATCGACGGCCGGTCGACAACGGACCAGATCTTCACCGTACGGCAAATCCTCCAGAAATGCCGTGAATACCAGGTCCCAACGCATCACCTGTTCATCGACTTCAAAGCGGCATACGACAGTATCGACCGCACAGAGCTATGGAAAATTATGGACGAGAACAGCTTTCCCGGGAAGCTGACTAGACTGATAAGAGCAACGATGGACGGTGTGCAGAACAGCGTAAGGATTTCGGGTGAGCTATTCAGTTCATTTGAATCTCGGCGGGGACTACGACAAGGTGATGGACTTTCCTGCCTACTATTCAACATCGCCCTGGAAGGTGCTATGCGACGAGCCGGGCTCAACAGCCGGGGTACGATCTTCACGAAATCCAGCCAATTTGTCTGTTTTGCGGATGACATAGATATTATTGCCAGAACATTTGGAACGGTGGTAGAACAGTACACCCGCCTGAAAAGTGAAGCAGTAAAGGTCGGACTGGTGGTGAATGTGGCTAAGACAAAGTACATGCTGGTAGGCGGGACTGAGCGAGACAGGACAAGCCTTGGCAGCAATGTTACGATAGACGGGGATACTTTCGAGGTGGTAGAAGAATTCGTCTACCTCGGTTCCTTGCTAACGGCTGACAATAACGTGAGCCGTGAAATACGAAGGCGCATCATCAGTGGAAGTCGTGCCTACTATGGGCTCCAGAAGAAACTGCGGTCAAAAAAGATTCACCCCCGCACCAAATGTACCATGTACAAAACGTTAATAAGACCGGTGGTTCTCTACGGATACGAGACATGGACGATGCTCGAGGAGGACCTGCAAGCACTCGGAGTTTTCGAGCGACGGGTGCTAAGGACGATCTTCGGCGGTGTGCAGGAGAACGGTGTGTGGCGGAGAAGGATGAACCACGAGCTCGCTGCACTTTACGGCGAACAGTATCCAGAAAGTGGTCAAAGCTGGAAGGATACGGTGGGCAGGGCATGTTGCAAGAATGCCGGACAACAACCCTGCAAAGTTGGTGTTTGCTAACCATCCGGTTGGTACAAGAAGGCGTGGAGCGCAGAGAGCACGATGGGCGGACCAGGTGGAGCGTGATCTGGCGAGTGTTGGGCGTGACCGAGGATGGAGAGCTGCAGCTGCAAATCGAGCATTATGGCGGCAAATTGTTGATTCAGTATTATCATGAATTTGATGTTAACTAAATAAATGAAAAAAATGAATGTTTCGAAAATAGAGCTCAAATCAATTTGTTGCAGATCGATGTTTTCATCTAAGAAAGTTTTGAAACCTCTCCAATCGGCACGAGAATAGTCCGGAATGGATCTGGGGTGAGAATAGCTAATCGTTGTGGAATTAATTTCAAATCGCACAGGAATATGGTCAGATGTTGGATAGTTTGTAAGTTCGATATTGAGTGCAAGCCATTTGACAATACTAAGTCAAGAGTTGAAGGTCTACGATTCGGATCAGTTGGTATATGAGTCGGTGATGGTGGGTGATGAGTTACAAAACTTCCAGATTGCAGCTCGTTGAACAACATATTTCCTGCAGTGTTAGCTCGAATGCAGTTCCACAAACGGTGTCAAGCATTCAGATCTCCACAAATGAAAAGACTGTTGCGTATTTTCGAAAGTTTTTGAATATCTTGTAAAAATGAATTATTATCTCTGTTTCCTCCAGGATTGTAAGCAGAGATTAAAGAAATCGGACCCGTGGATGTGACTATTTGAATGCCTATTGCTTCTATGATTTGAAGATCAAACGAAGGCAGCAATGAGTGCGCTATGTTAGAGTGCACAACCATGGCGACCCCACCTTTACGACGTTCAGATCTGTCTAAACGATAAATTCCGAAATCAGGATGAGCAAATTTGATATCGGATTCGAGGAACATTTCACAAATCAGAGAAACATCTACGGAGTTCTTGATAAGAAACCTAAAATAGTCATGGGTTTTACTTTGAATGCCATTGGCATTCCAGTATGAAATTGTTAAGTTACTCGTCAAATTATCCATTACAAGGAAAACAGTAATGAGCTGTGATTTCAAAGATGACTTTTAGCTGTTGTTGTTTGGTCGTGCTCAACCTCGAGAAAACGTCAGTCACAATATCCACGAGTTTCTCTTATGTAATAAGGTCATAATAAGCATGTTTAATTTTCATAAGGTATTCTTATGGCATCCATACTTTACAGTTATGGCTAAATTTCATAAGGTAGTTTGATGAATTTCGGAAGTTTACTTCGCTGAGTGTAGTAGAATTGCTTCGGAAATTCCTGAGTGAGCTGTGAAAAATTCTAATGGACTCCTTAATATCCTCAAATATCGAAGTTTTGAACTAGTTGAAATATGGTTGTTAAGGATCAAAACATAGCCTATCCTAAAAACAAAAGCTGCTTCTCAAGACAACCGTGGAGATGTAGAAGATTCATCTTTATTCGCTATCAACGGTTGGGACGTCCAGTGATCCAAAATGTACTGTTAAAAACTGTAGTTTTCATGATAATCATAGGTGTAGTGAACCAATGAAATTCCAGTGATTCCTAAACCCAGGCTTGACAGAAACTCCCTCGCGAGGAAATGAGGAAGCGGTTTCGGCGATTTTTTGAGGAGAAAAAATATAACTCAGAAATCACAACGCAAATCCTCAACAGCACAGAGCATGAGCTTGTCACGCAGCGAGGAGTTCACCCAACACTCATAATTGCTTGTTGTGTTTCTCACGTCCACTCACA
The DNA here is from genome assembly GCF_035046485.1 of Aedes albopictus. Classification (NCBI taxonomy): domain Eukaryota; kingdom Metazoa; phylum Arthropoda; class Insecta; order Diptera; family Culicidae; genus Aedes; species Aedes albopictus. The sequence goes on from NW_026916483.1 coordinate 17,829, forward strand.
CTCAAAAAGCTCTCGCGAGTTCCACTCCCATACAAAGAAAGACTCTCGGCTCGAGGCAAAAATCGCACTCTTTTATCCGAAATCATCATCGGTTCTTTTTTCGTTCCCCTCCTCCTCGTTCAATTTTTATTGCCTCTCTGTTTGGGGTTCGTTCGTTTCCTTGCGACGAGGCAGAAGCAAAACACCACCCTAGAGCATGTTGCAAAACTCTTTTGATTTTGAGCCTGCCTAAAACTGTGAAAGGACATGTGAATAACTAGCGAGTCGTAAGTTTGGGAAAGTAGAGACATTGATTTTCGGATCGTGCATACCAAGGAGCACAACCACCAATAAAACAGTGGAATAACGTTCAGTGGTTCCCAATCTAGAAACTATTCAGTGTTTGGAAGCCGAAGTGATAAATAAACGAATCGATAGTTTTTCCCTTCTGTTGATTCTGTTTCAATTACCACAAACAGTCAAAATTTGAGAATTTGATGCACTCCATGAACAGCGTGTTGAACTTTTTTGCGAGAGAAAAAAAGTTGCCTATCCGAAACATTTTGGCCATCCTCTGTAACTCTGGGTCTGCACAAATTCATGCGGAAGTCGGAGTGTTGGTGGGATATGGTTGGCAGAGGGTTCACACATTGGTGCGTGGATGAAAGGCGTAAGGTGAAAGATTAGTGTGATTTACTCTGAAGACTATTTAACTCGGCACAGTTCGCTTGATTGCACAACTGGAAGAATTTCCAGGGGTGTTTTCCGGGGTTTCGGAGGGTCTAATGTGCGTTATAGATTTCCCGGGTGCTAGAGGGGTTTCAGAGGCGTTACTGAGGTTTCTATGGTTTTCTGTGACATTTCAGGGGATTTGGGGGTTTTAGGGGCGTCACAGGAGAGGTTTTGATGTTTTCGGAAGCTTTTAAGAGGGCTTAAAAAAAGAATATTCAGCGGGACTCACAGGCGTTAGGTATCAGGGATGTTTCAGGGTACTGTAGGGTATTTCAAGTGGACTTCGAACGTTCCTGTAACCCCCTTAACCTTCTTTGGGCATTGGCCTGTGCGCACCACGCTAGCGTAGACACACCTGCGTGACTATCTGAGTAATAATGATCCCAATGCACGACTGGTTGAACTCTCTGAAACTCCCCAGATCACACCTGAAACCGCCTGAACTCACCAGCAACGCCTCTGAAACCTGCTGAAAATCCCCTGAAAACCCTCAACACGCCTCCGTTATACCCTCAACCCCCTGCAACGCACATGAGACCCTCAAAACCGCCGAAAACGCGCCTGAACTCCCGTGTAACGTCTCTCCAACTCGCTGTTATTATCATTATTATATTTTATTAAAGACACTTTACCAGATGAGTTGGTATCGTGTTCACAACTCATTGTAAATCTTCTGAAACTCCCTGAAATGCTTTCGAAGTCGTCCATGAACCATCTCAAACCCCTTGTAACGCCCCTAAAATCCTATGAACTCCCAGAAACGCCCTTGTAACACACTTGAGCTGCTTGATAGCTTCCTTAACTTCCCTCAACGTAAGTGTTGGCTCGTTGGTGCTCCCTGCTGTATTGACGTAGTCATTTCTTCCGCAGCCTTGTTCCTCCATGTCTGCATTCTTCGCACCATTCAGATGTTCGTCGTAGTGCTGCTTCTACCTTTCGGTCATCTCACGTCCATCAGTCAAGATACTGCCGTTGAGCGTTGAGCTTCTGGTAGAACTTCCATGTTTCTTGTGAACGACATCGACACAGCAGTTCCGTTTGTTCATATTCCGCTTTTTCTCCCGGAAGAGACGGATCTGCTGTTTCCGCGTTCTTTTATATCACTCCATGTTCTGCCGGGTCCCATGCTGCAGCATGACCGCCATCATTGCGTTCTTCTCTTCCAAAAACTCTCTACACTCATCGTCGAACGAATCATGCCTTCGGCTCCATTTCACATACCCAACGTTGGTCTCCGCTGAGTTGTTGATGGCTGCTTTTATCGTACTTCAGCAGTCCTCTAGAGAGGCTTCATTGAGCTCGTCTTCGTCCGGCAACGCTGCTTCGAGATTCAGCGTGTATGTGGTGGAAACATCCGGTTGCTTCAGTCGCTCCAGGTTATAAAGAGGTGGCCGTCGGTACCGTACATTGTTGATGACAGCCGTTCCTTCGGCGTTACCACAAGTTTGAAGTGATTTATATTCATTTTTATTTGGTTATGCAGCCTCATATTCAAACCTTGACTGATACACTGTTATAAAAAGTATTCATATTTATGTTCCACAAATAACACAGTGTAGATTCCATTCGCTTCGAATCTAAAATTTCATTTGTTTCAATGAGTTTTATATTTGTGGCCTGAACAAATTCACAATTTGTTTGATTTCACCTCAAATATTTTTGATTTTACCACATATTTTTCTGTGTGTAACGCCTTTGAAACCCTCGGAACTCCCTAAACGCATTCGATGAATTTGCTGAAAATCTTCTGAAACGCCTCTGAAACTCCCGCTGTTACCACCTGTCCCTTAGCCCTGCTGAAAATTCTCCGAAACCTATGGCATGCCTCCGTAAAACCCAGAAACTCCCTCAACATTTTTGAGTTTAATTGCTATGTTTTGGAATAGAAAATAAACTGATTCTAAAACATTACTAGAAAATTTCGCACTGATGGCAAAATGTCGGATGACCTTTGCTTATTTTCTAGGTTTAATCACCGCATGACTTTATGATAATTGAATTTTATTGGCTTTTCTCGGTGAACGTAATACTACTCAAAGCCTGTCTAGGGCTAGTAGTCATCATCAAACTACTAGTACCTAGCCGTTCAAACCCAGGACGTTAGGCAAAGGGGTCGTCGTTGTGATTGTGTTGTTCAATTATGGCCCTCTGTTAATTTTCAACTTCTATTCAATTTCTCTCGTCGCACACTTGCGATTCTATCCACCGTTTCTTTCATTACTTTCGTTACTCCCTCCTTCTTTGAGTAGTATTACGTTCACCAAAAAAAGCCAATAAAATTCAATTATCACGACCTTTGCTTATTTTTCGAAGTTTATTTTCGGGTTTGTAGTAAATATCAACCTTTTTACATTATGCTCTGGTAACGCCTATGCTTCACTGCTTCTGGTACCTGTTCCTCTTCGAGCCGACACGGGTCACTTCTTGAACCGAATCTCCCTATCTCTAGACTAGTCTAGTTACACGGTTGAGAAGTTTTGCCAACGTAACTGACCGGAACCGAACTGGAGGCGCAGATTCAGCTTTTTCTTTATTTCTATTTAGTTGTCCCATTTACACTCTCCTCCCACCAGAGACACGTCACGTAACCGTTAGTTCTAAACAATAAATGGAACACCGAGGAAGGCCGAAGGTCCCCCATTTATCAAAACAGTAAACCATATCGACTGCACCGGAGGGAGAGAAAATTGCAGTTATAAATCCAGCAGCCCAACCCGGGTTTTATGCCGCGCTCGCTCGTGTCGCTGTGCAATTTCAATTCGCCATTGATTATTCTAAAAATATAAGCTGACTACAAATAAACATTCAATAGCTCACCAGTGGAAATCATCGACTCGAGTCGGGTCGACCGGATCCGGTTCCCATCGCACCCATCGCATCGTGAATTAACGGCCTAATTACCCACTGTTCACTTTTGATTTCCTTCAGCTCCAAGCATAAAGTTCACCATCAGGTTCCGAAATTCGTCGTTTTCACTTTCTCTTTCATTCTTTCGCCCACTGACTGGCATTGATTTGATTCTCATTCTTTTTCGTCTTTTTCTCTATTTCCGTTTCAGATTGAACTTCAATGCCATACATTCTGATACGGGGTAATCTAGCTTCCTACAGCCACAAGTACCCGTTTCGAGTGCTGGTCTCGGGATTGAAAAGTAAGCATTTGTTCAATAGTAGTTGAATTTTGAAGTTATAGACTTTAATGCATAGATTATGGGCCCATATTACCATGCTGAGAGTGACAGGCTCGATTCCCGATTGGTCTAAGACTTTTCGTAATGGAAATTTCCTTGACTTCTTTGGGCACAAAGTATCTTCGTGCCTGCCACACGATATACACTTACAAAATGGTCATTGGTAAATGAAGCTCTCAGTTAATAACTGTGAAAATACTCATAGAATACTAAGCTGAGCAGTAAATTATGTCCCAGTATGAACGTAACGCTAAGAACTCTCCCTAACGCATTCCTGGCTAGATAAACGCCCTGAGGTCTCATCGAACCTAGCTGTTCAATATAGAACATGTTTTGAACACCTTTCATGTTTTTTTTCTCTCCAGCGGCCGATCTCGAACAGCTGAACAGATTCCCCTCCGGTGGATACAGTGATGAGTCTACGATCGTCTACCTGCAGCATCCGTGTGTGATATTGACTGCACTAGAGGTGAGTTTTACCGTAGCGTACTTAAAATTCTCGTGTTTAGTATCATATGAGCGTAACTACAGTGATCGATTTCTGATCACTAATTTTCTTTTTCAAACATTACGAATAATTGAAGAAATTTCTGAACGATAACAAATTCTGTTAGGAGCAACGATAACAGCAGAAAACAGTCGAGTTATTACCGGAAAAAAACGTCAATGAAGGCACCGTACGCCCATACGATACGAAACACGTGAATTCCATTTAGTTGCATACTTGACGATCATACGTATGTTCTCTGTTGAAGCTTTGGCTCTTTTTTTTTTGGGGAAAATGACTTGCATTAAGTTCTTTGCACCCGGTTAAGTACCATCACTGCTACCTTTCATGGGAATCGTTTACTCGCGGGTATGGATGGTCGATCGGTCTGGGAATGTGAAAAATTTTGATGTTATGCCTAACCCTTTCATCTTGGATGATCAACTTCTCCAACCGTTTAGATAAATCATCGTACATGATCTTCAAAAAGCCGGTAGGGTAATATGAAGGAAAAAGCTGTTGTGCATTTTATTGTGCTCTTATCTGCAGCTTCACGTATGAAGCACTTTAACAAGCAAGCCGATGGAACAACCATGCGGGTAAGAACATATAGGTAACTCTAGTGTTTGGTTTGTTAGTTGCTGTTGGTCACGCAAGTGTTTTTCCGCCAAGTAGGTAGTATAGAAGGTACAACAAGAAATTTGCAATCATCGCTTACGGCAAGTAAAAGGCGTTGTTGTGGTTAATTGAAAATAAAACGATGCATTTGCATTTTAATATGTCAATTCGTAGGAATGGAACAACGATTTTACGATTGTAAACTGGGAGGTTTTTATTGGAGCTTTATAAACGGCTGTTATCGTGAGATGTAATCCAATGAAGTTTGATTCCCTATGAAAATGTTAGTTTTTAGCCACGCTACTTCAAAAGTTATGTAGAAGATTAAAGCATCATGCTCCAATGTCACAAGCAATGTAGACCCGAACTGTCCACAAGCGTTGCACATATCAACCTAATAAGTTTTGCTAGAAAACCATATACTTATTTTATCTACCAAAGTTTACTTTTCACTGAATAGCTCATTGCTTAAAACTCATTGAACATTTTTGTACTTTCAGAGTTTGTCTATAGGATCCGCAGGTTAAACATGTGATTCGTCGTTGATCGACCCTCACAAAAGCAGCCTGGTATTCGCCAACGAAAGACTTCTCTAGATGCCTCATGTCAGTCTGTTGAACAGGACACGAGATAGTATCATGAACTTACTTGTTATTTGATGGGCTACAACTCGTAGCGGTGAGTCTAGGCCGAATGAAGCATTTGCCTCAACTGGCCTCGGTACTGTGCTAATCGCTTCCAGTCACCCTGAACGTTTAGAGTCCTTAGGTCTTCCTCAATTGCAAAAAGCCAACCTTCCATGAAGCCGACGACCCCTTCCTGGTTCTCTGCTGAATATGATTTTTGCTTTTCGTTCCACCGGCATACGAACCACGTTCCCAGGGTGTTTTTTTTTCGTTCACTACATCTATCTCTTTATACAGGGTGTTAGGTTCCTGAGTGCAAACTTTTTAAAGGGTGATAGAGGAACATAAATGGTGAAAAAAATTGTTCTACGCATATGGTCAAATCTCAACCGTTACGTAGTTATTGAACTCCCCATGTTTTTGAATCTTATTGCCTTAACTGGCTATAACTTGAAAATGGTCAAACTTATCGCAGTTTTTTTACCCTTATTCGAAAGATTATTGAATTTTCTATCAAATGGCATCTTTGAATCGATTGGTTTAGTTAAATGACTAAGTTTTCTAGAGCAAAATAGCTAAAAATAGCGTGTTTTTATTTGTTTATGTCGATTATCTTTGAAACATGCGTAATAAATTAAAATTCTTTCTTTGGCAAAGTCGTGGCCCCTATTCCACTCTACAATTCGTTCTTTACTCGTTCTTCTAACTCTTATCGTTTTCTTGCAATTTTGATTTAAATGTGCGGCACAGTGTGCAAAAAGGTGCTTACCATGACGATTTCAAATTTATGATCTGAAATGCGACGTTTAAATCGAAATTGCAAGAAAACGATAAGAGATAGAAGTTTGATGTCAAAGAACGAATTGTAGAGCGAAACAGGGGCCACAACTTTGCCAAAGAAAGAATTTTAATTTATTACGCATTTTTCAAAGATAATTGACAAACACAAATTAAAACACACAACTTTTAAGTTATTTGCTCTAGAAAACTTAGTTATTTAACTAAACCAATCGGTTGAAAGATGCCATTTGATAGAAAATTCAATAATCTTTCGAATAAGGGTAAAAAAACTGCGATAAGTTTGACCATTTTCAAGTTATAGCCAGTTAAGGCATTAAGGCGAAACTGGAAGCATTTCCTCACTTTTTGGTTTTTGATTTTTTATAAAATAACGAAGCAATATTTTCAAAATCGGTTTTCGTGCACATGTTGAGTATGGATCAAGGTATCTTCTGAATTTTTTTGTGGTGGAAATTATTTTTCGTTTTTGCAGAAACCATTTTTGAATAAAATTTCACAAAAAAATGGTTTCTGCAAAAATGGAAAACATTTTCACCCTCAAAAAAATTCAGAAGATACCTTGATCCACACTCTACATGTGCACGAAAACCGATTTTGAAAATATTGCTTCGTTATTTAGTAAAAAATCAAAAACCAAAAAATTGAGGAAATGCTTCCAGTTTCGCCTTAAGAGTAAAAAACATGGGGAGTTCAATAACTACGTAACGGTTGAGATTTGACCATATGCGTAGAACAATTT
>NW_026916483.1:25500-75500 GCF_035046485.1 Aedes albopictus
CAAAACAAACCGCTGTTATTTTTGTTTGTGTACGCCTGGTCGAAGATTTCATTTCGCATGAAAACAAATGTGAGTCTTTAGAAACATTGTTGTTGCTATTCGTTTCTATTAAGTTTTTAAGCTGTGCTTTGCAATATTGTGAAAAAGTTAGGTAAGTTCAATTATATAAAACCTCTTGTATATATTTCTGACTGATATTTCATAGCTCCCAGCATCTACTGCATGGATCCCTCCGGTGGCAAAGCTTCCCCAACAGCATCAAGCGACGGAGATCAGGAAGATGACACGCAGGATGGGTACATTGTGGAGGCCTTGGATGGTGACTATATCGTTCCGGAATATGTGTACGACGACGCCTTGGACGGAGATGATTCGAAAACGAACGATGACAGTGGAATTGACCCGACATTGCTCCCAGGTCCCTCAAATCAAAGCCGAGAATCCAAAAGAGTCAAGTTGAGTGAAGGTGCGACTAATTTCATCTTCAACGGACAGTTTTACAGGCGAAAATTTGTTGGGGAAACATCTGGTGCATTGATAGCGACGCGAAAGATTTTGGGGAACACCGTTAATGATATTTTAACTGGCATATGGGAAGCATCAAAGTCTGTTTTGTGCCGAGAGGTGGTTTTCATTGAAAACAATGGCGTGCAAGTTCCAACATGGGCTGATGAAGAGCCAGTTTTTGAAGACATGAATAAGTTCATCGTTCTGCAGGACCAAAGCCAGAAAAAACGTGTGAACATTGACAAGGTGAAAAGCAAACTTCTTGCTAGCTGGCGATCAAAGGAAATCCGTGTTCACGTGCACGTTTACTCTACTTCAGTTTCCTGCAAGTCGCTATGGGAAGCTGTCGAGAAGCAGCTAGTACGGCATCAGAACTCAGACAGGTCAGGTGCGCCTAGTAACCAGGCTGTTACTTTGCTGGCTGAGGAACTTCGACGCAAGCATGTTAACCAGTTCCAAGGTCAATCGAGTGCGTGGAGATTGTGGGCAAACTACATTCATGCAGGGCCGGCTCACGAACGCGAACGTAGAACGTCTGAAATGCCGCCACAACATCTTCTGAAATTCTTTCGAAGCGTCCCGATATCCGAAGCTGTAACACTAGAGTCTGTTCGAAGTGGACTGTCAGTGGCAAATACAATCAATCAAGGATTTTCATCGGAGTTAGAAGCGTTGGAAGAAGATGCTGACCAGTTACTTTGTTTGGCACAGCGGTTGAAGAATCGTATTGCGAATATGCGGGCTCGGACAGCATTGAACTCAAGTCTTGTAGGCGCGATGAGTTCTGCTGTGAGACCGGAAGAGAATGAGTTCAGTCGCGCAATTGCTGAAAATGTTTCGGATATGTTGGATGTTGATCACATGTAAGCAATGATTTTTAAGCTCAAAATGAATAAACTAATACACATTTAATTGTTTTTAATTCATCTCTTTTATTACTACTCTGAAGCATCGAAATCCAAATTATTTGTATTTTGCGAAAGACCAATACTGGGATCAAAGACCCCATTCGGTAGATAACCACAATGTCGATAGAGCTTGGTGCAATCAAATGATGAAAACTCAGTAAATGCTGAAATAGCTACATGAGATGCATTTTCATTTTCATTTTCTCTGTACTGTCGACGCATCTGAGCTTTTGTTAGACCAAAAATTATCTCGATAGGATTGAAAAAAGGACAATATGGAGGGAGGAATAATGGAATGATTCCGATTGACCGCAAATAGTAAATGATGTTTTCATCACAATGAATGCGAGCGCCATCCATAATCCAAATCGAATTGCGACCAGGATAGCAACGTACATGTTCATTGTTCAATGCAAATGATCGACAGCATTGAAAAAAAATTTGCCTTGTAAACGTCCCATCTGTCTGGAAGCTATCTAACATTCCTTGCTGTCCTAGGAAGCAAAGGAATGAAACCCTTGGGCGTCGTACAAACTCACCCCGAAAAATGATTTTCTTGCCTTTTACACCATAACCTCGATTGCGTAGCATGTCTCTGCTATCCAGAGACACTTCGTCGAGAAAAACTAAGTGATACAGATCCCATTCTATGGAGCTCAGTTCGGAAAAGAAATGAAAGATTTGATCTTCTCTCACTTGAATGGCCCGTCTCTCCAAGGCCTTCCAGGTTAGGCCCTCAGCGTGTAGTATACGACAGACGCTACCAGCACTGATAGTTGTGTTGAAATGTTGCAGGAACAGTTCACAGCATTCGTCCAAGAAAAGCACAGGGTTTGAGAGGTACAGCTTAACGATCCAATTTCGATGCTCGGCATTGAATTTTCGGAACACCCTTGTCCGTTGCGCTTCCGTAAGTAATCCATTTTCCTCGTATTCATGGATCCAGCTGGAGATCGTGGTTTTACTTTTCCGGTAGATCACTGAAAGCCGGGCTCTTGATAAGCCGAGAAAATAATACCCGTATAAACAGTGGTATTTTGTGTTCACGCTAGCTCGCCGCAACTGAACATTGGAGATAATATTATTGGACAATTTAGGAAACATTGTTGTAAAACTTATTTTATCGACGAACTCGTTGAGTTTACAGATGCTATCAGCAACAGGCTCGGTGAATCTCCGCAATCAAAACAAAACATAAAATGACATTTCATTTGACATATTTTTGACGTTTCGCACTTCATCCCGCACTCCGATGGCTGTCGCACTTAAGAAGTGCGGAGTCCAGTAGCGAACTAAGTGCGCAATAAAACCCCTCAAATGCACAGGTATGCAAGACGACATACACTTCACAGTCACATACAATCAACCCGGGAGCTACTTGACAGCTGCCGAACAACGTCAGCGTACCTACAAATTTTGTTCCGGGTGGTACTGTCAGATTCAAAGCGGCAAGCGCTACTTTTGATGAGGACGAAAACCGACAATAACAAACCGAACAAAAAATATCAAAACATTAAACATTTGTTGTTTCCGCTTTTTTGTGGTAGATAAATGCAAATTAAGTGCGGCATGATGAATTTGTTTACTAGAAGCGAACATTATATCTATAAAACAAGTAAAGGCAAAATAGTCGGCTTTTATAAAATTAATAAGAAACTCATGTTTCTTCTAGCGCGGTTATTAAGCACCAGCAAGTAATAAATTAGGTTACTTATGCTAACATTTTACAGCTACATATCTGGTGGCCAATCCAAAATGGAAGTTAAAAATAATCATTTGCAGATTTTTTTTTTCGAGTTTGATCTTCGGTTTGGTCTAGCATGCACAGTCACCAATTAATATGGAAGACCGTTTAAACATGTGTTTTTATTACATTTTTTACAACAACAAAAAGAAAAATCAAAATAATTTCAATTTAATGAACATTAGTTTTTGCACTTCTGTTGAATACGTCCTTTTGATACGAAACGCTAGCCTCTTGTTGGCTTCCACTCACCACGAAACAAAAAGATGTTTTCGCATGGACAAAAATTGTTGCGTCAGTGAAGGATGGACCCGTTGTTTACGAACAGTAGCGACATCTGCGATTTGCAAGTAGGTACGCGAAACTGAGCTCATCTGTCAAGTTACGGGGGGGTTGCATACAATATTCACCTCAAAATCGTGAATGAATTAACTACATCGGCTGTTTTCCTACTCTCCGCATCGACCAATGTGGCGCTAGCTTCTATGCGCGAAAAATCGCTAAAAGTAAATCGCAAAAACATTGTATGGCGAATACCATCTAAAGGCAAATTCTTTAAAGTGGAACACATTATTCGAAAAAATATTTGGTAGTGGTTGTGCACAATGGTGACCACTATTAAGCCTACCAAATATTTTTTCGGGAAAAGCTATGTATTTCAAGTAATTCAAGTTTGGATGCATTTCGCCATACAAAATTAAATTGATTTACTCCTGCTGATCAACTGTGGCTGCGCGCAAAGCGGGTAGTCCATTGTAAGAAGTTTAAAAGCCTTATTGCAATGAAAACTGTTCAATAAAGAAGCATTGGGCAGCCAATCTCTTAACAGAACGCCTAAAATAGGTGGTGTCCAACAGACTTGTCCGCACTGAGCGCATGAAAATTCTGCTCTTTGGATTTACACCATCAAGCACATCATAAATTAGAAATATTTTCATCTCATCAGATAGAAGTATGTTGAAATATTGTAAATGTCATTTCGAACTGTCAAAAAACCGCACCGCAGAGCTACGCGGAGCGCGCAGAGATTTTCACCCGGGTGAAAACACTCTAGTGAATTTCACTTTGAACGGCCCGAGCGGCGCTGCGGTGTGGTTTTTTGACAGTTCGAAATGACATTTACAATATTTCAACATCCTTTTATCTGATGAAATGTAAAGATTTCTAATTTATGATGTGCTTGATGGTGTAAATCCAAAGAGCAGAATTATCATGCGCTCAGTGCGGACAAGCCTGGTGTCCAAAATACATTACAAGTTTTCTACTGTAAATATATTTTGGTCATCTGACGAACTACATGGGGATGCTGTGCGATTGCATATTTGGAGGCGTATTATGTGGTTTTGGCGATATTTCCTCGATTTTAACAAAAACTGTAATAGTTATCATAATAGATGCCTGTTAAGCGGAGAAATTGATTATTTACAAGAAAATATTTGTAAATTTATGCTACTTTCATGATAAAGCAGTATTCATGGCTAAACATGGAGATAATTGCCCTGTCCAAATTATATACACCTGAGGGTGTCCAAAACATATATTCGGTGTCCAAAATGCAATTCTAACAGGAGGTTGGAAATTGTAATTTTCTCAGCTTAAAATGCGTTCGTTATGCTTTTTATCACCAGGAACGCAAAGTACAATCATATTATAAGCGTAATAGTAACTTTGCAAAATAATCAATTCCTTTCTAAGGAAGCTAGGGGACGATTTTTCTAACGTTGTCCTCAGCCTGTCCAAAATACATTAATTACCCTACCTGAGGAGGCAGCCCCTTTAGCGCGATGTAGGACAACTTTGGAGAAACCTTGGAAGAATCCCTGGAGGAATCCTTGGAGGAATTTCTGGTGTAATCACAGGAACCTGAAGGAATTCCTAGAGGAATCCCAGGTGGAATGTCTGCTGGTATACCTTGAGGAATTAATCGAGGAATTCGTGGAGGAATCTCTGGAGAAATTACTGGAGGAATACCTACAGGCATTTACCAAGAAATCCAGGGAGGAAATTTTGGAAGAATCCCTGGTGAACCATCTGGAGGAATCCGTGAAGGAATTCTTGGAGAAATTCCTGGAGGAATTTGTGAAGGAAATTTTGGAGGAAACCATGAAAGAATCCCTTGGGGGAATTCTGGTTGATTGATTGATTTGTCTTTATTTCAGAGACTTTCAGCCCTTGGCTGGTTCGTCTCTAAAATTCCTGGGGAAATCACTGGAGAAATTCCTAAAGGAATACCTAAAGAATTCCCTGACGGAATTTCTAGAAGAATTCATGGAGGAATTCCTAGAAGAATTCATGGAGGAATTTGTAGAGGAAACTCTGGAGGTATTCCTGGAGGAATTTGTGGAGGAAACCTTGGGAGAATTCGTGGAAGAAACCTTAGAATTCCTGTAGGAATTTCTGGAGGAATCCCAGAAGTAATCTCAGGAGGAATCCCTGGAGGATTTCCTGAATGAATTCACCGAAGAACTCATGAGGGAATCTCTGGACAAATTGCTGGAGAAACCCTTTGTCGGGGCCGTGCTCCGGGGAACGATCGACGCGATGGGCTTTCACGCTCTCTTGCGACATGACGAAACACGTCCTGACACATCAGGAAAGGGAAGGATATCGCTAAAGCGGAAGCCGGAGGAAGGGACGAGCGTTGGTCTCGGGAACTTGTGGCTTAACGAACAACTCCTCTTGCCCTGAAAAGGGCGGATTGGGTGCCACAAGTCCGTCGAAGCAACCAACTCCTGGGAAGAATTTTTGGAGCAAGTTGTTTTTGTGATTCTTTTAGGATTTTATCCAGCGAAACCTGCCGGTTTTCCTGCATAAAGGGATTTTCTCGAGATTCTTCCAAAGAATTTGTCATCAAATGCTCCAAGGATACCTCTAGCGAATACTCAAGGTTGCCTCCAAGGATTTCTGCAAGAGTCGAACAAGAAATGGCACCTGTGATTCTCGCGGAAATTTTCGCCTGGGATGCCTTCAGGGATTGCTTCATTAGTTCCTCCAGGGATTCCCCGAGGAAATCCTTCTTGAGTTCCTTCAGGGGTCCCCAAAAGTATTCTTAGAGGAATCCTAGGAACCTGAAGCAATTCCTGGAGGAATTCCTGAAGAAATTACTGGAGAAATGCCTGGAGGAATCTCTGATGGAATTGCTGAAGTAATCCCAGGTGGAATTTCTGATGAAATCGCAGGAGAAGTTCCTGGAGGATTCGAGGAATTCGTGGAGGAATCACTGGAGGATTTTCTGGAGAAAGAATTAAAGGAAAACTTGGAATTATTCCTTGGAAGCACTTAATGTCGAATTTCTGGGGAAAATCCTGGAGCAATACTTAGGGAAAATTCTGGAGAAATTCCTGGAAGATTCCCTTGAAAAATCCCTAGAAAAATCCTTGTAGGAATTCCTGGAGAAATGCTTGGAAAAAAAATTCTGGAAGAATCCCTGTAGGAAGTTATAGCAAAACCACTAGTGGATTTTATGAAGGAATTCTCGGAGAAATCCTTGAAAAAATCCCTGAAGAATTTATACGAAATACTTCTCTCGAGAAATCCTCCAGATTTTTTTAAGGACTCCTGCAAGTATTGCCGCATAAATTCAATAGTGATTTTTCAGCAACTCCTACTTCAATTTCTCCAGTGATGCCTTGAGAGATTCCTCCAATGGTTGCTCCAGAAATTTTGTTAGTAATTCCAGCAGGCATTTTTTTCGAAATTCCTTTAACGATTTCTCCAGGAACTCTTCCAGGAATTGCTTCAATAGATTAGAAGATATAATCTAAGAATTCGTCCAGGAATTCTTCCAAGAACTGCTCCAGGAATTCCATCTGAATTTCCTTCAGGGATTCCTACGGAAATTCCTCCTACAGGGATATATCAGGAATTCCTTCAAGAATTCCTCCAGAGATTCCTTCACTGGTTTTTCCATGGATCCCTCAAGGAAATCCTTCAGTTCCTTTTGTCATAGTTATCCCTGAAGGAATTCTTGCAGAAATCCCTGGAGGAAACTCTGAAGGAGTACCTTGAGGAATCTTTGAAGAAATTCCTGGAAGAACCATTGCTGGAGGAGTAACTGAAGTAATCTCTGTTGTAGATCCTGGAATAATACCTGGAAAAACTCCTGAAGTAATCCTCGGAGGAAACCTGTAGAATACTCTGGAGAAATCCCAAAAGTAATCCCTGGAATAGTTTGTTCATCTTCCTAATGAATCACGTTGGGAACAGCTCGCTGACGTAGTGTATGTTTGGGGTAAAAACTGACCCTAATGCACAAGCAGGGTGGAAGAAACCTTGGAAGGATCGCTGAAGGACTTTTTGGAGGAATCCCTGGAGGAATTCCTAGAGGATTCTTTGAAGAAAATCCTTGGAGACATCCCTGGAAGAAATCCTGCACAGGAGTTCATGAAGGAATGACTAGATTAATTCCTGAAGTAATCCCTGGTGAAATTTCTGGAGGAATCCTGAAGGAATTAATTGAGAAATTAGAGGAGGAATCACTGGATGACTTTCAGGAGAAATCTCTTGAAGAATTGCTGGAGGAACCCTATATAGAATTCCAGGAGGAATTAATGAAGGAATCCTCGGCGGAATCTCTAGAGGAATCTCCCTGAAAGCATTTTAACTGGAATGTCTGGGGAGAATCTTTTGGGAAATTTCTGGAGGAATTCCTGGAATAAGTCCTTTGAAAATCCATGGAAGTATCCTAGGAGTAATCCTAGGAGGAATCCCTGGAGTTCCATAAAAAATCCTTTTTCTGGGGGAATCCTCGGAGAAATCCCTTGAGAGATCCATGGACGAATCCTTGGAGGAATTTCAGGAGGAAATCGTGCAGAATTCCTTGAAACAATCCGTAGAGGAATGCGAAGAGGAATCTCTGGAAGAATTTTAGTAGGAACCACTGGGAGAAATCTGTTGTAGGAATTCACGGAGAAATCCCTGGAGAAATTCCTGGAAGTGTTTCTGGAAAAAAAAATCCAAGAGAAATCATCAGAGTTATTCCTGGAATATTCTCTGGAGGATTTCTAGCAGTAATGGATCACTAAAATAACTAAAACGACCGCTATGAAATGAACAGATAGCGCCACCGTAGCCTTGTGTCTTTGACGTAACTCGACTGCTGTCACTGTGTTACCATCCATATACGGTGGTGCTTTTGTTTTGATGCGGTGAGTAGCGGAAAAGTCGGTTTCAATGGTCCATTTCTGGCAGAGTTCCAGGAGGCATTCTAGAACATACCTTTGAAGAATTTCTGCTGTAGTATCTTAAGAAATTTTATGAAAACTTCGTAGAAGAAACCTATGAGGAAATTCTGAAGGTATGTTTAGAGTGACCCCTGGAAAAAAATCCTGTAGTTATCCTTTGATGTGTTCATGGAGCGGTTTCTCCAGAATTTCTCCAAAAATTATATCAGGGATTATTTCAGCAATTCCTCCAGAGACTCCTCCAGAGTTGCCTTCAGGAAGTGCTCCAGGAATTTTTCCAGGAATTCCTCCTGGGATTCTTCCAGACGATCTCCCACGCATTCTTCCTAGGATTCCTCAAAAAAATATTCTATCAATTTCTCCAGAGGCTCTTCCAGGAATTTCACTAGGAATTTCCCCAGGAATTCATTCAGGGATTCCTTCAAGGATCTCTGCAGAGATTCCATCTAAGATTTCTCCAGGGATATCTTCAGGAATTCTTTCTGTTTTGCCATCAGGAGTTTTTCCAGGGATTCTTCCAGGAAGTGCTCCAGAGATTACTAGATTACTTCGGTTATTCCTCCAGAAGAGATTCTTCCAGGAATTCCTTCAAAGATTCCTCAAGGAACTCCTCCAGAGTTTCCTCCAGGTATACCTCAACAAACTTCTCTTGGGATTTCTCCAGGAATTCCTTTGGAGATCACAATGGGACTAGGATTTGGAGGAATTCCTCAATGAATCCCTGGAGGAATTCCTGGAGGATTTCCTTGAGAGATCCATGGAAAAATTGGTTGAGGATCCTTGGAGGAATTACTGGTAGAATCCATGGAGTAGAAATTTCCGTAGAAATCCCTGGAGAAATTTCCGTAGGATTCCCTAAAGGAACTCCCTAAGGAATCCCAGGAGAAACTCCTGGAGAAATTCTTAGGGAAATTCCTATAGCAATCGTCAGAGGAATTCCTGAGAGAACTCCTGAAGTAGCCCCTAGGAGAGTTCCTGGAGAAATCTTTTAGGGAATTTCTAGAAGAATGCTTGGAAGAATTACTGACAAAATCTCAGGAGCAATCCCTGGAGGAATACCTCGAGGCATCACTGGAGAAATTGATGTAGGAATTCCTAAAAAAATGACTGATGAATTTCTGAGGCAATCCTTGCAGGAGCCCTTTAAATATTTCTGAAGGATTCCTGGGAAGGAATTCCTTGAAGAATTCGTGCAGGTTTTCCTGGAATCTCTTAGGAAATTTCTGGAGGAATCCTCGAAGGCATTCCTGGAAGAGTCCCTGGATGAATTTCTGATGGATTGCTAGAGGCATTCCTTGGGGAACTTCAAGGGGAATTCTGGAGAAATCCCTAGAGGAATTCATGCAGAAAATTTTGCCGGAACTCCTGGAGGAATCCGTGAAAGAATTCATGTAGTAATCCCTAAAGCAAATGCTGGAGGAATCCTTTGAGGAATTTCTAGAGAATTTACTGAAGGAATTTTTAGGGGAATTCTAGAGGAATCCTTAGAGGTGTTCCTGGAGGAAATTCCGCAGGAATTGCTGTAGTAATGCCTGGAGAAATTGCTGATAATTTGGAGTCCTTTGAGAAATTCTTGGAATCTTTAGAAGAGTTCCTGAAGTAGTTTTGGAGGAATCGCTGTAAAAATTCTTGAGGAAATCTCTGGTGGAGGAATTCCTGGAGCAATCTTTGGAGGAATCCCTGGAAGATTTCAGCAGTAATTCCTCCAAAAATATTCATGAAGTAATTACTGATCGAACTGTTGTAGATACTTTCGGAG
This sequence comes from Aedes albopictus, assembly GCF_035046485.1. Classification (NCBI taxonomy): domain Eukaryota; kingdom Metazoa; phylum Arthropoda; class Insecta; order Diptera; family Culicidae; genus Aedes; species Aedes albopictus. The sequence goes on from NW_026916483.1 coordinate 35,602, forward strand.
AAACTTCTGCATTATTTTCAAATGATTTCTGGATAAATTGTCTAAAAAACTCTTTAAAAAATCCGAAGGATGTTCTGCAAGAATTTTCTAAGGAAATCACTTCGAAATTCAGATCAAAATTGCGGGAAAATGACAAGAGTTAGGAATTTGGTGTTAAAGAACGAATTGTAGGGCGTTTCAAGGCGCTCAACTTTGTTTAAGAAAAAAAGTTAATAACGCATTTTTTCAGAGTAAATCGACAAAAACTGATAAAAAAACACTTGCTTTTCACTTATTTGCTCTTAAAAAGTGAGTAAGTAACAAAAAAACTTGCATGTTCGAAGATGGCGTTCAATAGCAAATTTCATAATCTTTCGAACGGTGCTGCGTGATCTTGAATAAGTTAAACCGTTTTCATGTTATTGCCGTTTTACTAAAAGAGTTGTCAATATCATAAAAAGTTAAATAACTCCGTGTGGTTGAGATTTGACCATATGCGTAGAACATTTTTTTTTCATCAAATAACATCTTTAATCACCCCCTGAAATATTCTGGATAAGGAACCCAACACCCTGTATATGGACTACCCTAAAAAGTTAAATAACTCCGTGTGGTTGAGATTTGACCATATGCGTAGAACATTTTTTTTTCATCAAATAACATCTTTAATCACCCCCTGAAATATTCTGGATAAGGAACCCAACACCCTGTATATGGACTACCCGCTTTGCGCGCAGCCACAGTTGATCAGCAGGAGTAAATCAATTTAATTTTGTATGGCGAAATGCATCTAAACATGAATTACTTGAAATACAAGGCTTTTCCCGAAAACATATTTGGTAGGCTTAATAGTGGTCACCATTGTGCACAACCACTACCAAATATTTTTTCGAATAATGTGTTCCACTTTGAAGAATTTGCCTTTAGATGGTATTCGCCATACAATATTTTTGCGATTTACTTTTAGCGATTTTTCGCGCATAGAAGCTAGCGCCACATTGTTCGATGCGGAGAGTAGGAAAACAGCCGATGTAGTTAATTCATTGCAGTGGAAAGACAAAAAAAATGATAACGTGAAAAACATTGCGATGCATTTGTAGTGTATTGGACTATATTTCGGCATAAATCGCACTTCCCTCGCCACATTTCACTTAATCATATATTTCACTTTATTCATGTATCCTTTTGAACAGATTTTTCTTTTAATGTTTTTTTGTTTTGTACTTATCCCACTGACAGATAAGTGTAATAATAGTAATCATAATAATGATAATGATGTTCACGACAGTATGACTTCAATAATTGTAACCGCATTCTGATTTTGTTTTTGTGTTTTACTGCTTCGATCGCCTTCGTTTCGGTGATCGTTTTCCAGTTATTTTTTTTCAGCTTATTTCGTGTTCATGTATATGGCTCTCATCGAAACGCGTACATCCCATCCTCATCCCATCAGAAAACAGTTCTCGTCTTTTGCGTTTTCTCTATGCTACAATGTTTTGATTATGACACCTTGGTTTTGCACGTATTTTTTCTTCGTCCCTACATGATTCTGAGTTTTGTTTTGGGGTTTATCCACTTTGACGGCGATTGTGCTAAAAATACCTGATCAAAGAATGCACAAATTCAAGTTCAGTAACATCGACAGCAATAAAGGTGCTATACGTTTGTCCTTAGCGAGTTACGAAAAGGATAAAACAGATTCAAAAAACGTCTAGAGAAAAAAGAACTAGCGTTAAATGCTATTACGTAAAAATCACAATGATCAATATTGATGGAATCAATGTGCGTGACTGCGATTTTAACGCATTGTGTTTTTCTCTTCTTCAATCGATATATCCTACTCTTAATTTTCTTCGACAGGTCATTTCTGAAGAGCGAAAAGATTGTTAACACCTGTTTTAGTACGGATAAGACACCCTTTTAAATTGATAACTGTATACACATCCGGGACAGAAGAATAGTCGATATTGGTAAAAGATATAGTTTTTTTCTTATCGATTTGTAATCACACTATTTACACACATAATTGTGGGAAATTACATTAGAGAACTGCCTTTCCTTAGGTGAGATGGAATTAATTCGTTCAGCGTTGTCTTTACTGGAGTTGTGTAGTTGTTGAAAAGTGCGACTTTTGTTGGAAAAGGGCCATTATCGTGAGATCCAATCTTATACTTTATCTGTTTCTTTGGAAGTCGATTACATTTAAGGACAGACTTGTTCGAATCCCAAAATGGCCGCCACAATGGCCGACTTTGGCACCTACTCACGATTTCGAAGGCACAAATCTCTTCGCAAACAAAACCAGCGCACCTGATCTTCTTATTTTAAGCTTATTACAAGTGAGCAAGAACAGAATAATAAAATACACTGTTGTGTGAAGCTTGCTTATTGAGATTTGTGCGTTTGAAGTTCTGATGCATTGTTGAATCGGGATTTCAAGACGTTTGTCCTTAACTATGACGACTACTCCATGCCATTTTTATTTCTGAAAAATCTAGGTAGAATTTAATTAAAATTCAAAACTTCATACTTTTTAAATGGTATTGTATTAGGCATCCCTAGAGATGAACTGTTGATAGAAAAGTTCATTTCTAGGGATGCCTAAAAAGCGTCTTTTTCGAAGAAAGTTTGTGCACAAATCACAAAATGAAAAAAAATAAACAAATGTTTTGATACATTCATTACAGTGGGAAAAATTGCCTTTTGAAAACAAAAATCGAGAACAGACCTTGGATCTCAAGATAATGGCCCACTGCTATGACGAAATTCTACGCCTCCCAAAGTTTGCATCTGCCTTCCGGGACACTGAATTTGTAATTTTTGATTTAGCATTACCTATCGATGAACATTTCTTAGTAAATTTCCTGCATGTTTTTGTCTTGTATGAAGAATCGCTTTTCAATCAAGATAAGTACATCTATCGGTGCCTTAGTATCTACAACAGTGTAGTATGATAATATTTGCTGTAATTTATGTTTTGTATTCTCAGTTACATTGTAAACCTATCTAGCTTTTATTTATACTCTACCGCAAACTAATCTCCTTTTCAACGTTAATCACTATATAGATTACTAACTTCACAATGTTCGGGTTCGCACGGTCATCTCGATAAAAAGGCAGATGCTAACTTCGGAACACGCTGGTCACCCTAATTTCGACCTTTTGAAAACGTCGCGACGTCTGGTAGCTTATACTCTATAAAACTGGATTTATACTGAGCCTACTATGTACTGGAGTCACTAACAGGTATATTTAATCAGAATAATACACAACAAGTTTCGGCGACTGCCACTGCCTCTGGAGTCGTCCGTCGTATTTCCTCACTAAAAATATCACGTTGTTTCTAATGCATGTAATTACACTCTCTCTCTCTTCTTCTGACGGCCTTTTTCTGTCCATAGTTTCTGTGATTCTTCTTTCTGAATTTTTGTCTTATCTTCCTCCGGAAACATGTTAATTACACTTTTTGAGACGCCCGTATTGTTCCACAAATGCACAACACATTAATGAATTTTGTTTTCGAATGCGTTGCGATTACTCGTTACAATTAATATTTGATGAGTGCATTCAGAATTCTTAAAATCGTTCGTCCTAACTGTTTTTTTTGTTCAAAAATTTACAAATATAACTTTGTCAGCAGATTGTATGCAAGAGAAGTGTGGAAATGAGCTCAAAACCGTTTGCAGCAGTGGTTTAAGTCGAAAAATATACAACACGTTTGTGGTGGAAGAAGTTTGCGATATGACGATGCCAACTGGAAAACTGGAAAAGGTCATAATAAGACTCCTAATACTAAACAAACACTTTGAAGAAACTCATCAAAATTTTGGAAGCAGGGTCTGAATAAACAATAACCCTAATAGTTTTTCTATCCGCCTTTTCAATGAATCTCCAGGATGGAAAATAGTCGTTGTTACTGGATCTTAAGTATAAGAATTACCTCAATAAAAAAAGAGAGAAAACGACAAGAAAGCTTCCCGTTCGTGGAGAACGCTACCCTTGAAAGATCCAGGAACAATTTCAGAAAGACTGTAGCTCTACAATATGTCTGTTTGTCTGTGGTAGCTCCATGACAAAACAACAAATTTATAATGACCATCGAAATATAAAATCTAACCCCTCCGATATTTCAAGGTCTATTCGAACACAGTTAAGTGTCAGATAGGTACACAACCAGGAGGAAACATGATTAAAAAATGACCAATCCACACTGAATGTGCCAAAAACAAAACTCCAATGGATAAATACATATTTGTTTAAATGCGGCGAACCATAAATACCAAACGAACAGCATCCGATGCAAATGTTGAAAAAATATATCCTTTAATCAACGGTTTCCGTCACTAACAGATGCTGTTGATTCAGGCTTTGCTGGAAGTGTTGTATCGTTTCTCTTTTTTTTTTGTTTCAACTCTATCAAATGCAAAACAGCGTCAATTCAAAGCCGCGAAAAAACTCGCAAAAAAAAGCAAACAGCCATTTTGTATTGCCGGAGGTCAACACGAAAACAGTCGAACCATTCGGAGTCGATGTTGGGAAATGGAATGAATTTCCAAAGACATTTATTGGTCTTGCAATAGACGTCACGAAATTATGTTCCTGTGCACTTGCAATATTCGTTAAATGCATTTCTGGCGTTCGATTTGAATAGGTCGTATGTTTTCAGTGATTCCTATGCAAATTCGACCTATTCCAATCAAACGCCAGATTTCAGGCCAAACATGTCTAAAGGTCCTATCTGCAGTAGAGAGGCTCTCTTTGGTTTCCCTCTCTTTCGTTAATATCTCAGCTGTTCATTTGACTTATGATAATCTCCTTGCATAGAACGATGGTCAAATCAATCGTCTTTTGATTTGTAATGCAAAAGTTGTTGAAAAGTGTACCATTACATTGCAATAATGAATTACCTACATCGGCTGTTTTCCTACTCTCCGCATCTACCAATGTGGCGCTAGCTTCAATGCGCGCAAAATTGGCAAAATGTAAATCGCAAAAAAAATGTATGGCGAATAGCATCTAAAGGCAAATTTATCGAAGTGGAATACATCATTCGAAAAAATATTTGGTAGTGGTTGTGCACAATGGTGACCGCTATTAAGCCTATCAATTATTTTTTCAGGAAAAGCATTCTATTTCAAGTAACTCAAGTTTAGATGCTTTTCACCATACAAAATTAAATGGATTTACTCCTGCTGATCAACTGTGGGCGTGCGCCAAGCGGGTAGTCCATTGAAAAAGAAAGTGAATAAAGAGAGCCTCTCAAATGCAGATAGGACCTATTGAAATGTTCGGCCTGATTTGATAGTTTAAAATTTCTTTGCAACTTCTCTTTTTTCGACTGACTGAATGAACATGCTCTAAAATGAGCACCCCTATAATTGCTTGAAATGAACTTTGTAATGAATTAAGTGAAATTAAATATGTAGGGTTGTTCCATTTTATTACTTCACTTAAGATCACGATTAAAATCGATTATTCAACAAAAATCTGATACAATTAAACATCAGGTTCTGTTTATAAAACAAGAAGACTCATTTTTGGTCATCCCAGACTCCCTCTCCCCGCGTAGACTTTCGTTATGAGAATTTGTATACACCATAGACCTTGGACAGACCCCTTCGAATCTACGTAGTTAATGAGCAGATCCTAATTGAACTTTTTATATTGATTAACACATCCCGTTATGTTCAGTCTACCGATCTAGCTCTTCGTATGTACGTGAAGCATTTTTGATTGTCCTCATTGATGGATGTTGGTTTTGTTTGTCACGCTCAGTCAGCGAGCAGTTGCCGCAACCAGAATGCCTTTGGGCACAGAGAACAGACGACCAAGCTCATGTAGTGCTATTGTGTAAAGCATTGCAACGATTGTATTGAAATAACTGGGAATGTGGCCATTACGCGGCGCTGTCAAATTTCGAATCGGGGTACAAATTTGCCGTTGTTTTAGCTTTTGGCGCTAGTGTCATCAAGTGTGCACGTTAGTATAGTTCTACCAAGAGAATGTGTTGGTTTTACTTGGAAAACAATACCGTCCACCCCCGTTGGTTTGAACGACACCTCATGCAAACCAACGGGGTTCATTTTTAATTTGAACGTCTAGTAACTCTGTTAGCATCGAAAAACACACTACTGGCAACCTGATTTGGTGTTTTGTTTTGGTTCTGCGTTCCGTTTCACACCGTTCCACTAGCAGAATGACGTTTGAACCATTTTTAGTTTGAACGATGTGCAGATTAGAGGGGGTCAAATTAAAAAGTGTTCAGATTACATGCGGTCAAACCAACGAGGGTAGACGGTAATTGAATTCTTGTTCAACTTGTTTGTTATTGAAAATAATGAAACTAATGAATTAACTACATCGGCTGTTTTCCTACTCTCCGCATCGACCAATGTGGCGCTAGTTTCTATGCGCGAAAAATCGCTAAAAGTAAATCGCAAAAATATTGTACGGCGAATACCATCTAAATGCAAATTTATCGAAGTGGAACACGTTACTCGAAAAAATATTTGGTAGTGGTTGTGCACAATGGTGACCACTATTAAGCCTACCAAATATTTTCTCGGGAAAAGCTTTCTATTTCAAGTAATTTAAATTTAGATGCTTTTCGCCATACAAAATTAAATTGATTTACTCCTGCTGATCAACTGTGGCTGCGCGCAAAGCGGGTAGTCCATTATCAATGGGTTGCTCAAATTTTGTTGCTGGATTAGTGAAATAATCATAAACATCTTGTTATTTAAGCAAATACAGCTCAGAATCTGAGTAGGAAAATTTAAAGGTGCGCTAGTAAAATATTTCTTCAGAAAGCGCCATCATTGTGTCGAAACAAGTTTTTGAGTGGGAAAGTCACCGTCGATGTCGCTACTGAGCTTGTTTTTTCAAGCAATTTTGTTCGAGCATGTTCGTCTGTTCTCTGTGCTATGGGCAAGTTTCTCGAAGCTCCACTTATTGTGCATCCATGGAGGACAGTGTGACACTTAGCTGTCCACGGTTGGCCCACGGAATGGTGGCTCCTCCAAAACTGAAACGGCATCCGAAAATCTCGGAAACGGTTTCTCGAATGCACCACCAAAGCACAGACTGCAGCTCTTCGTCTTCTGCAGATGGCGCAGTTGGCAGCTGTCCAGTTCGTATCTTTAGAAGCAGCAAACTTTCATTTGAGCCTTACAGCCTGACCACACTGTAAGCGATGTCCAGTCCGGCCTCTACGGACAAGTACCTAGTACATTAGGCTTTTCACAACGCTTCTGAACTTCTCAGAATATTTCAATGATTCACCTTGATCTTCGTTCTTCAAATAATTCGGATCCATGGGAGATTTAACTGGTTTTGCGTCACTCATTCCAGTAGCCTTCAAAAATTCATCGATATAGTTTTGTGGATGGATTTTGCAGATTTTCATGACTTCACGGAATTCCATGCCGAAGAAGTGGATAACATTTCTTAGAGAGGCAGGGTTCCAACAGCATGACGGTTGGGACAGCATGTAGATACTTTTCTGCAATTTACAGCCAAATTCTGCTTCCCGTGCACCGCTCAACCTGTCGGATGGCGAATGAAAACTTACACCCATCTGGGATTCGAGTCAGGTAGGCTGTTTTAGTATACAAATGCTCCACTGCCACATGGACAATCGAGGCTAGTGTGCCTGTATCCCTTTGGCAGCAGCGTGTTTGAAGAAAAATAGCGCAGTTATCAAAAAGCAGTTTGTGAGTGATTTGGCGAACTCTTCTAAGAGGGCAGCATATTATTGCTTTTTTCACTGAAAATTTTCCTTGCTTCGCTGAACAACATGACGTTTTATTCCAGCGAAGGCTTACGCGATAGAGAAAATCGGTGAATTTCACACTAGCACCGCAGAAAATCTGTCAACAATAACTCAATACACATGCATTTTCAGCGAAAAGATCTATTTGCGTGACAACAATCCACTCCCAGGATTGCCAACTGTCCGGCGACTGCTGTCAGTTTTCTTTGTCGCCGAATCTGTCGCTGGGTCTTCGGCGCGGAAACCCAAAGGTGGGAATAAAATTTTGGGGTTTGCGCGCAATATTAGTTCCAGCTCACGGTGTGTCTGGTAGAACAAAATTAATTAAAAAAAATCGGTATCGCTAAAACACCCACCAAACGAAAGCTGAAGGTCCCCTCTTTCATTTGAGACTAAAAGGAGAAAGTTCTATCGGCGGGTCTAGAACAATTTTTTTTTTTCAAATATTTCTATCTTTGAGGCTTGTGTTTTTTTTTCTCAACCTTGATTGTAGCCAAACGGGCTTGTATGAGGTCGCCCATTAGTAACGTGTCCTTTTAAAAGAGTAAACGGGTCAAATCAAAAATCAAAAATTTTCCTTACAAAATATTGCTTAGACATAAAGTGCAAAAAAAATATTTAAGGCAGTTGAATAAAATTTCAGCAGTATCTGGGCATATATACAAATAAAACCCGCCTTTTATGTTGAAGTAGTTATTGCGGCTGCAATTTTCTTATTTTTCATTGACAGTGTCTTATTATTTAACAGTTTTACGATCAAAGTAGGCCGAGTAATGTCAACAAAAATAGAACATACATCAAAGTAGCTCGGATAATGGGGCACAACATTTGGAAGGTAATCCATTTCGGAAAACTGAAAGTTTTTTGATGATGCAATTTAAATCGTTCAAATGAATAAAACGATCTAGAACTCCACACCAATTTTATCAATGTGATGGTCTGTCTTATATCCTTGTATGCCGTGGCTCAGATACAATTATCATATGCCGGTATTTGTTCAATTTGTGCACCTTTATGGTACCTAAGACTTAAACATTTTTATTAAATTTAGACTATTCCAGTTAGGTATAGCTCCTTACTTTTAAAGAAACAACTACGACAAGAACCCCCTAAGTGACGAGTACGTTTTGTGTTTGAAGAAGTGTTTTTCCGCCACAATGGATCATTGGAGCTGACTTTTCCGCTACTCACCGCATCAAAACAAAAGCACCACCGTATATGGGCGGTAACACAGTGACAGCAGTCGAGTTACGTCAAACACACAAGGCTACGGTGGCGCTATCTGTTCATTTCATAGCGGCCGTTTTAGTTATTTTAGTGATCCATTATCATCGAAAGCAGTTAATATTCACTGTTTTAGATTTGTTTAGTAAAATTGTCTAATAACGGGTAATTAGACATAACAAATATTAGTAACAGTATATCTTTGTGAACAGGTAGCCTTACTCAACTGACAAAAACAGAATAATTAATGCTACATGTCTAACGGTATAATATGTAGTAAGAACAATGTGCTAATCTGTCGGTTATCAATAGTTTGATCTCTTGCTATTTTTTTAATCTGCATTAACGAGATTTTTAGCCCTTGGCTAGTTCATCTCGGGACCCACGCTTCACTTCCCTACCGAAGGAAGAACTCACATTTTGCGAGTTTGTCGGGAGTGGGACTCGATCCCAGGTCCTCGGCGTGATTGTCAAGTGTTCTAACCATCACACCAGGTCCGCTCCACATCTTCTGCTAGCATCATGGCATTATAGACGAGTTAGCAACTTTTCATTCAATTCCACAACTTTATTGACATATACACATGTTTCACATCAAAGTACATATGTCTGAGCACATACATATTAATCAGAACGGATTGAAAATGTCTTAACTTGTTCTTGTTTCTACTTGCAGGTTGTTGATATTATGAAAACTTTTTTCTGAAAGATATCAGAGATAGCAGTTAGTACAACCCCACAAAAAAGTTCGGACTTGCTCATTTAAATTTATCTCATTCAATGGTGGCGAATATATCCATTAGAATTACTCTCTATGGGCTTACATATTATTTGAAACCTTCTACATGGAGTTGCGGCCCTTGTTTGTGAAATATGTAGTTCTGCAAGAACTACAACTTCTCATAAAGGGCAAACGTGGCAGATCTAGCGCTACTACCGATGACGCAGAAAGAAATTGCTCGTTGCAGTTGTGTTCTAGATGCTACAGGAAGATGATCTAAGGCAAGCAGCATGTTTGCACTAAAGCTGAAGTACATTGAAACTTGTTGAACATCATTCAGACTTCTCATAAAGTTGCTGAGGTTGCTGAATATTTGCGGGCAAAACCCAGAGATCAGGCTGATCAGATGAAGCTCTCAAATATTCATGAACTACCATCCAGATGGAAACCGGCGTCAACGAGTGACCAGAACAGTAAACCGATTTTGTTCACCGATGATTTGTTTTTGATAACGAAAAGTACCCATAAAGCCGCAGCTGCAAAGGCGTGAGTACCCAGCACAACCATGCTGAGGATGACGGGTTCGATTCCCGGTCAGTCCAGGACCTTTTCGTGAAGGAAATTTCCTCGACTTGAATGAGCATGCAGTATTTTCGTGCAAGTCACATGCTATACACATGCAAAATAGTAATTGGCAAAAGAAGCTTTTAGTTAAAAACTGTAAAAGTGCTTGTAGGAGATAAAATAAGAAAATTTCAAACAAATCAAACAATTTCATTAATTCTTATAACATCTCCTACAGTGCTCATAGAATAAGCTAAGAAGCATGCTTTGTCCCTGTAGGGACGTTTCGTCAAGAAGAAGAAGAAGAAGACGGAAGAAAACATGTGTCTTAAGTACCAGACGCCCATTGAAGTTGAGAAGCTGTTTGAGAAGAATATATGACGAAGTCACACCCCGAAATTTCAAGAGCACAAATCTGAAGAACCAAATGACGGTATGGCTGCTGGTGCCAGTCAAATACGAGACCCTAAAGACGTATACGCATCTGTCATAGGATGCAAACACATTATTGGAATCTAGATTGGAATTCAAAGGAACAGCATATAACTCGATTTTATACACGCTGTTCTAGTACTTTCACCACACTGCCCATAAACACAAAACTGTCATCTGCTGGATTTCCCATTCACATGGGACTATTGTGCTTTGATGTGAAGAATAATAAACATAATATACAAAATATATCGTCGGAAAATCATGCTTGCAATGGAAAAACAGTGTTTTGTCATAAATGTGTTCTTCGAAAAAAATGAAAAAATATCATATTTTTTCAAAAAAAAAAAAATTGTTCTAGACCCGCCGATAGAACTTTCTCCTTTAAGTCTCAAATGAAAGGGGGGACCCTTAGCTTTCGCTTGGTGGGTGTCTTAGCGATACCGATTTTTTTAAATTAATGTTCTCCACCAGACACACCGTGAGCTATTTCGGTGAGATCTTTTTACGGCGCGCTGTATTATGTCAATAATTATATATTCATACGGTGAAACGATTTGGACAGGAGCCTGGAGCCAGCCTCCTCGTTTTTGTTAACATTTCGTGGATTGAGGGCGAGCTTATCGACCCCATCTATTATTTCGTCAATCTAGGGCTTGATTTTGCAGTTGTTTGTGAGAACTTTATTCTGGAAGACGATTCTTTTCCCCTGATGCGGATCCGCATAACCGTTTCGATCCTACATACAGGAGAATGACTGATCACTAACAACAGCACAGTTTTGATCAAATCGCTTTTCAGATTATTCAAGTGCTATAGTGCTATAGCTGCCTTGCTACAATAGATGGTAGGAACATATCACAAATGCTTCACTGTCATACCACGCTAGACAGCAATGGTCAGAAACGTCCAGGACGTCCCGTAACATGTGACTGGAGCGTACACCTCCTCGAAATTTTCGGTTAACCGCTGTGTGAAGTCTTGAGCCACAGCTCTGGTTTTGTGATCCATGACCATTCCTTTTTCATTGCGAATTAGCTTGAATTCCCACTTGGGACTCACCAGCTCATTCCCTTTTGGTAACGATACAAGCTCCGAAGTGCGGATCCAGCTCGATGCGATTCTAGCTCATCTTCCATCGCGATTCGCCAATCAGCAGTCTTCAAGGCTTAAAGTCAAATATAAAATAGCATGTGTTGAACAAATGGGACATATCACGAATCGGCCTATGTTGACTGTAGTTGGTCTTTACTGGCAGGAGATGAAGAAACGGATGTGATCGTAGACTACGGCGACGCGTGTTGATGTGTAGCATACCTAGCAAAGTGGGGCTACCTTATATTTCAGGATAGGACGCACGATTGAACAATACAGCGACTTCAAGTAGTAGAAGTCCCTAAACTTCTTGGCGAATCGAAAAAGGAAACTATGTTGAGGTGAAACTTTGGCCACAACATAGGCATCATGGTCCAGAAATGTCAATTCAGAGTCCAGTAACACTCGATTCACGTTTCAACTTCTCGCCATTCAGAGCATAGTCGAATTGAAAAATACTTTTCTTACCGAATGATATAACGGAGCACTTCGATACATTTAGAGACATACGGTTCAAACTACACCTAACACCAAAGGCTTCCAGCTGAGGTTGCAAAAACACAGCCTGTTGACGTTGATTTACCTGGAAATACAGCTTCAGGTCATCAGCATGACAGTTTCATGCATTTGAGAATAGAGAGTTGACATAATTCATGTACAACAGAAACGATCCTAGGTGGCTGCCTTGAGGAACGGCTGACCAGACTGTAAACGGCAAAGAGACGTTGTCATCAATTTTCACAGACATACACTGCCGTTCTACGCATAGTTGTCCCATGTTATATGGGATTCCCATATAACATGGGACAATCGGGCGTAGAACGGCAGTACACTGCCCATAACTGCATATTTGTAACATTTGCAATTTTTGTCAATATTGAGTTATTACCGGGGATCACCTCCAAATTATCAGTACTTTCATCAACCCAAATGAACTTGGAAAGTTTGTTCTACAAAATATGAAATAAATACCAAGTAATATTGTCTCATTATCAAATATTCACGAATGTAAACGCATAACAGTCACACTGGGAATACACACTGGCTTCATAGCGTACAGCCAATTATATTTTGATCTAATTATTTTTACAACTCTTCGCCTAGCATAGAAGAAGTGCTGCGGACGATTTCATTGCAAAAGAATTAATTTTGAATTTTCGGCAAATTTTTGAAATTTCAATCCTTTTCCATACTAACGCAAGTTGCAAACTTTGAGCTCCATTTTCTCCAATGCCTACTTTTGTCGAATGTGACTGTTATGCAGTTATGGGCAGTACACTCATAGCACAATTATGGGTCACACACAATTATTAGTCACTTTCCACTTAAACAGATAAATACTAATTAATTGCAAGCTTTTGTCAGCCATTATCATTTTTCGTACATAAGTTGATTTGTTTTGTGTCACTATACGTGTCGCACACAGGGCTGTCAATTTTTTTCGCCGAAGAAACGATAATTGAATGTGCCGAACAATTATTTGAATCAAGTGTAATTGATCTGGATGTCATCAGGATTTCTCAAGGGATTTTTCTGCACAAGCTGATGTCGTCCGAGGAAGTCCGTTAGAACATCACTCCCGAAAGTCCGACTACCATCTTCCAGATGTCTTCGAGTAGCACCAGTGTAGCCCGATCGAAAGCACTGCGTAATACACCGCAGCATGCCGCCACCAAACGTAAGCGTACCGTGCTGGAGGAATCGAACGAGCGGAATGTGCTGGACTTCTCGGTTGCTTCGTATGCCAAGGAAGACATCACATCAATCAAGTTAATCTGGTGAGTTCGTTCTGATTTGATCCGTTAAAGTTATCGCAATCTCAAATTGATCGGCAGAATAATAACAGTAGATGGCGTAGATGTTACATTTTTTTTCTGTATATATAATGCGGTGTCGCCTGCGCACGATCAATCGGAACTTATGCGCATCACGCTAGTCAACGAAACAAAAATGGACAGCGCAAGGTGTGGTGTGTAATGTATTCTTTTTGCTGTTTAAACCGGATGAAATGAGTGGGTATAATGCTTTTGATTGTAAGGTAATGGTTTTTTGATGCAAGATTGTAATCGCTGCCATATACCTTGATGTACACCTGCTAAAATTATTGTGTTGTATACTGCAGCGAATCGAATATCAAGAGCATGTTTGCTGGGATTCCTATGCAAATAGGGCAATCATGCGATTCATAGCAGCATATTTTATATTGGTTTTGGTTTTGCCAATAATTTTGCCAACAAGCCATTTTATGAAACCACAATATTTTTGATGTCGATATTGTAACCTGCAATGCAAACCTACTGAAGAATTTTCATTTATAAAATCGATTCGTAAAATAGAATATTGTACAGTAAAATGTGAATTTTCTAATCGATCAACGCACCTATACCATACCATACCATACCATTTAGGTGTAACTGTCTCTATATGAGAATTCCTACCAAATATTTATAACAAAATACTGTCTAAATTTCAGATAAAATTGTGTAAACTTTAACCGATTCCATAATAGACTCGCAGTTATGGTTCTAAGTAGTTTGTCGGTCAAAAATGCAGGGTATTTAATCCAGTCGGGGAAGCGATCGTTATATTTTCTTCTCGTTTCAGAGAGCGAGCAATGGCGCTTAAACCTAGGCTTTCGAGCCAGGACATAAGGGGTTTATACCATAAATACCTTTGTCCCATCCCAGGAAGAAGAGGAGCCCCAATGGAGTGACATTAACTTTCTTAGCAACGTCACTCCCAACGTTTTTGCTTCACATTTATTACACATACGATACGGAGCGGCTGACGAGATGTCGCCGTTCCATAGTTCTGTTCAATTGTATTCAATAACGCTGCACAGTAGGCCTGGCCGCTTCAATACTTGTAATACATCTCCGATGCCTTGCAAGTATTGATAATGACAAGAAAAATGGTAGAAGTAGTCGATTCTATCGTTTTCCAGGATTCTTTCAATGAATGGCTGTGTATGTGTAGACTAGACTAGACTATACGTGTCGCACACAGGCTTATACGTCAAAACATACATATTTTCAATATTTTTTGTTCGGCGCAAAACCATCTGTCAAAGTAACGCGTCGATTGTGAACATCGCAAAGTGCGTGCGCAGCTTTCGTAAGCTCTGTATTGCGTGTTGTGAAGATTTATAGATTCCGACGCAAATCAATGATTAGGCTCATTTTCAGCGTAGGTGCGTTATAAATGTTTGTTTACAATGCAAAACTATCACCAAATGTGTACCTAACAACACAGCGTAAAATTTTCACCAAGACGCGGTCTGGTTTTATATCTGTGGGCCCACGCAAGAAAAATCCACGCAACTAATTTTCGCGCAGGAGTCTAAACAGGTGGAATCTCCGTAATAAAAGCGAGCTTTAGTGATTTTCAAGTGCGAAATGGTATCGTCACCAGAACAAAGGTATAATTTACGTTCTAAATGTAGAAATTAATGTGACTGCAGCTAATTAAAGCTATTTCAGGCAAAATTTAAGTGATTCATTATTGTGCCAAGGAACACCAAAAATCACACAATTATGGGTCACTTTTTGTACAGCATAATATTGACAGTTCTGCGTACATGGGCATTGCCTACTTTTAGGCGTTTATCGATGGTTGTGTTGGAGATTTTTACCCAATTTTGAAAAAAATGATTCCAAATTGTGAAAACACGCTTCGTTAAGAGGTTTGAGACCAGTTTTAGATTCTACTATAGTTGATCTATCGAGAATAAGTGATCATTCATTGAAAAAAAAATAGACTAAACATTATTGTTGAGCCGATTTCTCTTGAGTGACCCATAATAGACAACAAATTGACCCATAATTGTTACACAGCCAATTTTGACCCATTATTGTGGTTTTCATTATTCACTAACATTTTAGCAATTTTCACCGCCTAAAGTGAATTTAACAAGCAGATTTTTATATAAAACAATAAAAAGGGGTTTCAATGATGTGAATATTTAAAAAATTATGAAAGTGTTATTTTTGTATGTAAAAGGATTCATATTATGAAATGATTGTTCCTTGAGTGACCCATAATTGTGCAATGAGTGTACTGCAACCTGTCAGACATGATCGAAACCAGTTGAGAAAGTTGTCGTTGATGTCCAATTTGTCAATCTACTTGCAGACCACTTTGGAACTGGCGTAACAGTAACACTTGTTGTCAAACGCGCCAACTTGTGACGTAGTTGGGAGGGGGGGGGGGGCAAGGCCTCTCAAAATCAATAAAATTCGGACAATATCGACGCAGTTCATCTAATTTAGGCATATTCACGGCATATTGTCCAATTTTGGAGAGCTTTGCCCCCCCCCCCCCCCCCCAACTACGTCACAAGTTGGCGCCTATGCTTGTTGTTGTTGAACCCTCCCCCACTGTCGGAGTGGATAACACGAACCACCCTTCCAAACAATGTCTCCATCAATCGTACGTACCCCTTTGTGAATTTGATCGTAGAGTTTCCGCAAGTGATCCTCGATTAAAACTTTGTTCATGAAAGGCAACTGATTGTCACAAAGTGCCACAGTTCCTCATGCTCATTTCGATTCACATCTTCCATGAGTTTTGTTATGGCAAAGTTGGCAGCCGATATGGTGCTTCTCCTGTGCGCACAACACTATGACAAAAATTGGGTGGGTGCACTGCAATAGCAGATGAAGAAATTTGGTGTTTGCCTCTTCTCGTAAGGGTTGTAAGGACACATATGAGTGAATCCAAAGATGACTGACTTGCAAAAGCCTAGAGCACGGATTTGGTCATCCAAACAACACAATTGAAAATGCTAAATAATCATTGCTTGCTCACTCGCGGTAAACATTAAGTAGCATTTTAAGCTTGAAGCGATTTCTTGCTGACAAGATCCCTGACCTTGAAAATACGAGTCAAAATACACCTGGACGCACTCCCATTTCAGACGTATTATCCCTAGTAACCATTAGCACTATATTTCGCCACTTTTGGCTGACAGGGCTATCTAGCGGCCATTATAGAGCGTGTCAGCTCCTTACTAGCATTATATTCACCTCCAGGTGAATTATAGTGCTGAGACCTCACAGAAGTGTGCTGATGCTCTACGAGCACACTCAACGGCCGTTCATAAACCACGTAGACTTTTAGGGGGGGGGGGTCTGACCAAAGTCTACGCTTCATACAAATTTCAAAATTTTTGTATGGACGAAAGTCTACGAGAGGGGAGGGGGGTCTGAGATTGGCAAATTTTGGTCTACGTGGTTTATGAACAGCCCCCAGTTGAGCTCGACTAGTTTCTATTCTTTTGCCGAGATCTGCACAGTTGACCCTCAGCAACCGAAATTTCACTAATAGGGTATTGGGATGCTTCGTTGGCATAGTCCCCTCGTTCGGCCTATCTTAGCGTTAATTAAAAACTCAAACAAACATGCCGAACTGGATATCGGAAAAGCTTTGCGCCAAACAACTGTAACATTTCGTTTCAATTTTAGCACTTTGGAGTATTAAAATTGAATGAAAATGTCACTTTGTTTAGCTTTTGTAGACGCCATGATTCTTCGGCTTAGTGGGTAGTCTATACACATGATCATAAATGGCATGATTCTGGAATATTTCGAATTGCCTTTTAAATAACTGAACATTTGATGCGACGGTCAAAGATGCTAGTTTTAATGTGTGTGTTTGTTTTTGACCAATAATAACTATTTAACAAATTACATGTGGGCCGAATATTGAGGACATTTTTTTCACTATGTACCCAAATCTTGGCCCATCAGTAAAGTGACGTCAAAAATACCGATAAAGTGACGCCAACAACATTGCTTGCGTAAGAACCAGAAAGAACGAACAGAAAAATAGATTTTGTGTGCGGTGACTGTAAAAATATAGCACAATAATCGGGTTGCATTGTTTTCGTTACTAAAAAAGAAAGAACTTTAGTATGAGTGATTATCTATAGTTTTTTGAAAATTTGGCTCCGAAAATGTAATTTGAAAGTATGATTGGTGAACAAACAGAGATAATACCTCAGCAGAAATATTGAAAAAATGAGATAATAAGTGGTTCTAGTGCATGGAAAGCAATAGGCCAACGTTGTATCCACTAATAGGCCAATTTTTGTACCATAGACCAACGTTGCATACCATCACATTGAATCTTTTCAACATAGTTAAGTAAGTTCTTGAATATTTACGTTAGTTTACTTCCAATTGGTGAAACATGCATTGCCTAGAGTGCGTAATAGGGTCAACATATTATTTCTAGTGCTATTAATTCATGAGTTATGGTCAAAATTGTCAAGGCAGTTTGCAAATTAGGCCAAGGAATGATCCATATACCCTATTAGTAAAAATTCCATATTATTTATAGTAGCGCCCATACGTTCAACTGACATCAAACATCAAGCGATTAGCCGAGGTTTCAGCAAATGAGCTTGAACCGAGATTTGCACAGCCGATATCGGCGAATGTGTTAAGCGTGAATGGAGTAGCATAACGCAGCTCATTAGCAACTTTTTCAATTACTGATGCAATGAGGAGCATACCCACAAAAGCATTGGATGCTTTGCTTTATTTGCTACCATTGCATCAACTTGTGCAATTAGAGGCTGAAAAGAGTGCGCTAAGGATCAAAAGATCTGTGAACCTCTTGGAAGGTGACCTTATTGGGCATCTCAGTATTCTTAAACAATTTAACGTTAACCCCTTGATTTTGAATAATGAAGATTGGATGAAGAAAACATACAATTCTAATTGTTCATATCGAGTGATTGACACATCTCGTGAAATGTGGGAGTTAGGTGGTCCAGATCTTCGTTCAGGATCAATTGTGTTTTATACAGATGGTTCAAGACTGAACTATCAAGTAGTAGCAGGAGTTACAGGTCCGGGGATAAACCTATCGATTTCTATGGGTAAGTGGCCCACTGTATTTCAAGCTGAAATTCAAGCAATTTTAGAATGTCCTGTAAGGGAGCGTCCATAAATTACGTCACGCAAAAATTGCCAATTTTCAACCCCCCCTCCCCCCTATGTCACACTTTTTGTATGACACCTCTGAAATTTTTGTATGAGTTGTCACACTTTACTAAACCCCCCCTCCCCCCTAAAAGCGTGACGTAATTTATGGACGTTCCCTAATATGCTTACGCAGAAACTACAGGCATTCAAATATCTGCATCATGTCTGACAGTCAAGCAGCGCTGAATGCTTTGAGGTCGGCGACATTTTTATTATTATTACTATTTATTAACGACACTTTACCATTATTGTGGCATTCGTGTCATAGTCGGCGACATGTACATCTAAACATGTTTGGGATTGCATTCAATCACTTCAAAAACTGTCTTGTCGTAATCAAGTCAATTTATACTGGGTTCCTGGCCATTGTGGAATTGATGGTAACGAAAAAGCCGATATGTTAGCAAGACTTGGATCGGACCGTCAATTCATAGGGCCAGAACCCTTTTGTGGGCTTTCTGCTGCAGCTCTTAGAATGGAGCTGAAAGCATGGGAAACTTTAAAAGTGGATGCCAATTGGAAAAACACTTCTATAGCGAGGCAGGCAAAACGTTTCATTACTCCAAATGTTAAAATGACTTGCAAAATACTAGAACTTTCCAAAAAAGATCTCAGTTTATATGTTGGTCTAGTTACAGGCCATTGTCCGAGCCGATATCACTTGAAGCTGATTGGAAAACTTCAAGATGATCTTTGTCGCTTCTGTGAAGCAGAGAAAGAAGACTCGGAACACTTATTATGCCACTGTCCGGCAATTTTCAATAATAGAATTAGGTTCTTCGACAAAGGGCTGTTAGAACCCTTTGAAATATGGAGAACAAACCCCGGTAGGGCAGTGCACTTCATTCAGAACGCAATACCGTGCTGGAGTAATGCTACAAGTCCAACATTGACAATCACTTCCAATAGTGTTATGTCAAATGGACAAAGCTAAAAACAAAATGGGGAATATATCACAATAGATCAAAATAATGGTCGCAGTGATGAAAATACCCGACACGGAATAAAAAAAAAACGCAGCTCGGCTCGAATATCGAGGTGAGAAATCTCGACTCGAAAGAGCGGACTCTCCATTTTATTAAACTTGTTCATAATATGACCAATTGTATTGTAATTCAGCTTGACTGGGAAGGATTTAAGGCTAACTCTGAACCCAACAGGTTTTGAAAAACCTCCTATGACGAAGAGAACAAAACTGCTGAAAATACATAAGTTCCCCTACGTGCTCATCCTACGCGTAAAGTAACATGACTCAGCTCTATTCGCTTAGCGAGGTGAGAAATCTCGACTCGCCGTGTAAATCCGCCGTGATTCATTCGAGTCAAGATTTCTCACCACGAAATTCGAATTGAGCTGCGTCACATCATCCCATTTGTAGAATGAGCACAAATACATATTTTTGCAAATCTAAACTTTCTCCTCAAGTATAAAAACACACACATTCTAAAGTTGCATATCGCTTGAAATACTGTGGGTAAATGTCTCAGGTGAACAGAGATGTTTGTTTTAGGACAATAGATGCCGTAGCCTGTCAGATGGTTCATTTTAGAACCACCTGTGCAGAAGATTATTGTGCTCGTTCTATGTCGAGGTCGACTTGCATATCGAAGTGAGAAATCTCAACTCGAATGAGGTGACTCTCCGTTTGATTTACACGGCGAGTCGCTTCATTCGAGTCGAGATTTCTCACCTCGATATGCGAGTCAAGTTGAGTCGTGTCACTCTACGCGTAAGATGAGCTTATATATTTTGACAGTTTTGTTCTCTTCGACATAGGAGGTTTTTCAAAACCTGTTGGACTCAGAGTTAGCCCCAAATCCTTCCCAGTCAAGCTGAATTATATGACCAAGTTTCAGGCAATTTGGCCGAGAAAAACCCTCTCATGACGAAGAAAACAAACCTGTCGGTAATACCTATTGTCACTACGTAGGGTGCGGGTACCGGTTTTGGCCAGTCTAAGGGAAATCATTTTTATAGAAATATTCAGTAATCCTATGAAAACTACACTCATTGCACAATTATGGGCCACACACAATTATTAGTCACTTTCCACTTTAATAGATAAATACTAATTAATTGCAAGCTTTTGTTAGCCATTATCATTTTTCGTTGATGAGTTTATTTGTTCTGTGTCACTATACGTATCGCACACGGGCTTATACGTCAAAACATACATATTTTCAGTAATTTTTTATTCGGCATAAAACCATCTGTCAAAGTAACGCTTTGATTGTGGACATCAGAAAGTGAGTGCGCAACTTTCGTAAGCTCTGTAAAGGCGAGCTTTAGTGATTTTCAAGTGCGAAATGGTATCGTCACCAGAACAAAAGTATAAATTACGTTCTAAATGTAAAAATTCATGTGACTGCAGCTAAATAAAGCTTATTTCAGGCAAAATTTAAATGACTCATTATTGTGACAACGAACACCGAAAATCACACAATTATGGGTCACTTTTTGTGCAGCATAATATTGACAGTTCTGCGTACATGGGCATTGCATACTTTTAGGCGTTTATCAGTGGCTGTGTTGGAGATTTTGTCCCAATTTTGAAAAAATTGATTCCAAATCGTGAAAACACGCTTCGTTAAGAGGTTTGAGACCAGTTTTAGATTCTACTATAGTTGATTTATCTAGAATAAATGACCATTCATTGAAAAAATAGACAAAACATTATTGTTCAGCCGATTCCTCTTGAGTGACCCATAATAGGCAACAAATTGACCCATAATTCGACACCAACATTTCAAAAGGGCATAACTGCTTTTGGAATCATCACCTTCTTTTAAAGCTGTGGATCATGTGTTATGATTTCCATGTTTTTCACAACAAGTACCAGATGGGAAAAACTCTCCTCTTTCCGACAACCACGGTGGTTTGAGCGTAAGGGAGGCAGTACGACCTACAGCTTTGAAAGAAGATATTACTTCCAAATGCAGTTACGCCCTTTTGAAATGTTGGTGCCGAATTGTTACACAGTCAATTTTGACCCATAATAGTGGTTTTCATTATTCACCAACATTTCAGTAATTTTCACCGCCTAAAGTGAATTTTACAAGCAGATTTTTATATAAAACAATAAAAAGGAGTTTCAATGAAGAGAATATAAAATAAAAATAATGAAAGTGTTATTTTTGTATGAAAAACGATTCATATTATGAAATGATTGTTCCTTGAGTGACCCATAATTGTGCAATGAGTGTACCAATGTGTCAAATGAGAGATTTCAAACTATACTTTATAGGAAAAATGCAGAAATCAAGCACTGGCCAAAATAGAAGCATTGCCGCAGTTTTGGCCATATTCTCAACTTTGGTTTCTATTTTGGCCAATCACGTGTATTTCTTATGGGAGTGACCTTGGGAGTGGTTAAATTAGAAGCACCCTGGCCAAAATAGACACATGGGAGCTGACTTTTTAAGGAAAACTATTTTTTTCTTTAAGTTTTTTTTTTATAAAAATGTATGGTTTTCACGGCTGCAATCATCTTATTAAATTAGGATTTAGGCCGTTACAAATATTTATTTCACTTTTTGTCCCACCACTCTTTGGCTGGTCGAGGGGAGGGGGACATAAAAATAATAAAGCATTTATCCGAAAAATATTTAAAACTCATCGGATTTGTTAAAGAATTTTCACCGAACCCCGAAATTTTGATTTAGATCGTTACAGGCTGAATACCACACAATGGCCAAAACTCCGGACTGGCCAAAACTGAAGCTTTTACCCTATTACATTTCCAAAATGTTTCAAATGTCGTCGTCGTCGAGCATTATCATAACTGATTTTCTTTTCACAATTTCCAACTTTGATCGAAAATATTTTGTCTTAGGCATCTCTAGAAATGATTTTTTTTTTTACTAAAAGTTCATTTGTAGGGATACCCATTACTTATTGATAATGTTAAAAAGTCGAAAATAGGTTTACCAATAACGAAAATGACAACTTTAACATAAAAACACTTGGAGTAAACCGATGTTTGTGAGTATTTTTCTGTTGCATTTCTTAACATTAACGAATCGTACGGGATTTTTTCACCGGTGGTTCAGCTATAGACAGAGCCGTAGCGTGCGGTTGGCCAGGTTGACACCCGCCAAGGGCGCCAGCCTCAGAGGGGCGCCGAAAAGGCCTAAGGCTAGAAGAAAATAGAATGATGATATTTTATTTTATAAATTTTGAGTATTTCTTCGCAATTTATTGCTAGGTTTACTTCAGAGAAACTTTCAAAAATTCTTTTAGAAATTCTTCTATGTATTTCTTTCAAAAATTCTCAAACAATTCCTCCAAAAATTCTCACAGAAACTCAAAACTGAAAATCAAAAATTCTTCTGAAGATTCCCCTCGATAGTTTTCGAAGGATACCTATAGAAACTCCTCCAGGGAGACATTCAGAAGTTAACTAGTAATTTATTCAAAAATTGGTTAAAAGTTTTCTTCTAATATTTTCCTAAGGATTTTATTAGATAAACTTCCATAGTTTCCCTAAAATTTTTTCAAAAAATCTTTCGTGGATAAATTTACAAATTTCCTTCAAGATACATTTAGAAATTTCTTCACAGATTATATAAATTTTCTGGGGGTTTAAGCTTCTATTTCTCCATACTTCTATTTCACATTTTTTTCCTTTTTTCCTATAGAAAATCCTTTAGAGATTCCTTTAGAAACCCCACCTAGGATTTTTTTCGGAAATGCCTCTGCGAAGAAATCTCTCATATCGCTTAGAAAATCTACCTTTGATTTCTTCCAAAATTATTTCATGTTCCCTAAAGATTTCTCCATAAATTTCTGCTGGAGTCCCTCTATTAAACCATGTGTTTTCCCATAAACTCCTCCAGAAAATCATGAATTTGCATTTTTTTCAATGAATTTTCCCAGGTATTCTGTTAGAAAATCCGCCATTGATTTCATCCAAAATTTCTCCAAAGGTTTTTTTGAAAGCCTTACATGGATTTCTTCAGAAATTCCTCCAGGGATTTCTTCGTTAAACCTTCTGGGGATTTTTAGAATATCCTCCAGAGATTCCTTAATTTTTTTTTATCAGAAATTACTTCAAAATTTCTTTCAAAAATATTTCCAGTGGGTCTCCACAAATTCTTACAGGCAATTCTTCACAGACTGTTTTAGGATTTCCAGGAATTGCTAAAATGTTTCCCGGGTTTTCATCAGGTATTCTTCTGAATATTCCTGCAGGAACTCCTCCAGAGTTTCAGAAGTTCATTCAGTGATTCCAGCAGAAATTCTTCTGGAGATTCCAACAAAAAACTTACAAAGAGAGTTCTACAGGATTTTTTCCCAGCATTCTTCCATGTCCATAGTGCGTCTAATGATTACTGAAAATTCACTTTTTTCTGGGAAATATTTTGATTAAACTTCAGAGGAAGCCATTGGTAAATTTATTTGGTAAAGCAAATTTAAATTTAAATAACAATAAAGATAAATTCAAAATTAAAAAGGTCGTTTCAAACTCCTAAAGAAATACACAACTGAAAAATACTCTAAGAAAAAAGAAAATTCGGGGAAAATCTGTTTCTTTGGAACATCAAAATCCAACCTTTAAAGAATGAGCACCTTTTTCTGAGCCACTAAGGTTTTTTTTAGATTTTTAGAACTTTATTTTGGTACCTAAAATCATTTTCAGATATTTTTTTGAAATCACCTTTTGACAGCTGGGAAACTGCTTGACAGCTCCTTTCCTTACAAAATGCAACGAGGGGTGATTTGACAAATCGAGTCCATACAAACTTCGAACTGATTTTTAAATAGGTTCCCGGGCACCAAAATTCATGAAAATTTGGATTTCGGCTCAGTTTGTCATGCAGATTCAGCAGTTATCTCAACATCGCTAAAGAAGCCAATTGTCGTGGGGCGCCAATCTGAATGCTTGCCAAGGGCGCCATGGGACCACGCTACGGCTCTGGCTATAGATAACGGTGAAATTTTACCGGATTCCATAAACATGTATAGGTGTGAATCTATTGAAAAATATCTTCATGAGTCGATTTTTAAAGTGCCATCGACTCAAGGAAACATGAGAAGAAACAAAAACAAGAAAATATTAAAAAAAAACATTTGAAAGGAAATTTGTTTTAAAAACGAATATATTTAAAAAATGATCGAAAATAGTTCCCCAAAAGGCTAGACAGGCGCAGATAGATTCTTCATTTTATTTTCCAATTTCCAAGTTGTCAAGGTTATGATTTAAAGTTTAAAATGACGCAAATTTGGGGTTCAACAATGCAGCGTAGCACTATTCGAATGCGGAAAAGCTAAGAATTAAATATGTTTAAAAGTAATATCGTTGTTAGAATCAACAACGGTTTTCAGAAACCGATTCCCGAAGGATTTACTGTATTACTGAAAACGGCAAGCACTCGCAAACTTTGGTCAATGATTTTGGGGCGCAAAAACACGCTTTAATCAGCGCCGTGAGTTCTGCCAACTGTGTATATTGTATGTAGAGCTTATCCAAACGTTGAAAACTTACACTTCACTGCATTTGATCAAACAGTTACCGGTAATCACAAGCGATAATACAGTTTTTGTTAGAAGTAAAAAAAAAGACTAAAACACCTATACATGACGCTCAGTTTGCCGATTGAACTGATTCCGCGCGAACATTAGCTGTATGAACGAACAACCACAATTAATGATAAATTTCACATTTACAAATGGAATCGTACGCGTTATATGTTGTAATGAGCAGAGACGACGAAAAAATGGTACACAAACGATGGGACGTAAAAGAGTGCAGTGCTCGTGATTTTTGTTTTTCGTTCTGTGCAAATATCTTACAAACATTGCGCTCGTATATCTTTCTTATTCTTTGTAAAACAGTCAACAAGTAGGCGCAGGATTATTAGAATCTCTCGAACATTTACGCACGGTTCTTCTTTCTGTACACATCATCTTAGTAGGCGGCGTTCCGGTCGATTGTTACAGGGTTTTTGGTTTTAACTATTTGCAATTTTTCACTTCCGTGTTTGACTTTATCATTATTTACCTCTCTTTCACACTCACACTTTCGCCATTACCTACAAAGAACCTGATAGCCTTACCTCAATATTCTTCCAAACTAAAAAAATTTGACCTAAAATTATTTGGGATACTTTTGGATTGCAACGAACTGATTCGACCTCCTAGCGTAAAATTACAACACAAGACTTCTACTTAATTGATCTTATCACACTCACAGGTGTAAAAGTATTGCTAACAGTTGCTTCTATGATTAAAGTTAAAAAAAATAAACGGAAACTGCATACTGGATATCGATTGGTTAAAAAGCAGTTACGAAAAGAATTTTCCGTGCATGCGTAAACCTAAAAGAGCTCTGTTTCTACGAGCCTTCCGGTTCTGACTTGTTTTGGGCGTAGGTTTTGTATATGATTTGCATGCCAAAACGTAAAACTAACGTGAATTTTCTTTATATTAACTGCTAGACTATTCATAGATGACGGCCGGGCCGGGATGCAGGGAGGATGCACAGGAACCGAGGGCTCTACTTTGATGGGCGCTTCGCGTAAAAATTTATGCGACCTTAATAGCAGTAGCAGGCTTTGCAAGCGATTAGACCACGCGAAAAAAAAAGCCTACTTTGGTCGACTGTGACGTACTTAACGAATGCAGAGGATAGAAAAAAAAATGTTAAAATGAGAGCGAAGCGGTTTTTTTCCCTACGGAAAGGAAATTCCTTCCTTCAAAGAAAACTGTGAGTGCATATGTCGCGGAGTGTGCGGGAATCTAGGAGAAGGGGGAGCTTGGGGCAGGTCGGGCCTGTTGTTTTCCTCCATCCGGGAAATTACATCGCATCCGGGTTATCGTTGTGGTTGAATCGTAGCGTTTCCTCGAAGATTAATCGCTTCAGTGTTTCCTTCGGAAGGTCGTCCAGTTCCATGGCGATGCGGAATGGTTCCTCGGCCACGGGCTGGAAAGAGGGGTAGAAGAAGAAGACAAAGAGAAAAACCAATACACATTAGTTCGGACGACTATGATTAATGGATGGCTGAAAAGTTGACTCTCGGGCGGCTATGGACTGTGACAGGTCACGTCTATTGTTTAAAATGTGACCGAAGCTCGGCTAATAACTGCCCGGCTCCGGCTGGGTGTGAAAGGAAATTGATTTTCATGGAACCCCAGTAATAACGCTACTAATTGCTTCAGTCTCGTCTGCAGAGTGACGTGGATGCTCGTTTGAGTCGGGACAAACTTTGAATATTAGATGAAGCTTTGAGCTTGTTATTCTACTGACTTCAGACCATTAAAATGAATGATGATTCGTAGTAAGATTAATTAAGATTCGAGCTTTGTCAGACAATTCCAGTTAGAACATATTTTTCCAGTTTCGAATTGTTGTTTAAAATTAAAGTAAGTTGATTCTCTTTTTCAATTTTTGTGTATGAATAACGAGTAATGGGTATCCCTACAACAAAACTGTTTGACTGAAAAGCCTGAAAAGTTCATTACTAGAGATGTCCAAGACAAATTATTTTCGCTTGAAAATTGAAATTGGAAATACAAAATCGATATATCAACACCTTGCGGTTCCAAATATTTACATAATCGCAGTTATAAGATAGTATCATTTAATTGATATGATATGATTTTTTTATACTTCATATTATATGACAAGCCATGCAAATTAAGCATTCTCATTATAGACTGAATTCACTCGATTCAAAAATTTTGGCACTAGAGCGATTTTATTTCGATATAATTTCGATTTCAATTCGATTTTGATTCGATTTCGATTCGATTTCGATTCGATTTCGATTCGATTTCGATTCGATTTCGATTCGATTTCGATTCGATTTCGATTCGATTTCGATTCGATTTCGATTCGATTTCGATTCGATTTCGATTCGATTTCGATTCGATTTCGATTCGATTTCGATTCGATTTCGATTCGATTTCGATTCGATTTCGATTCGATTTCGATTCGATTTCGATTCGATTTCGATTCGATTTCGATTCGATTTCGATTCGATTTCGATTCGATTTCGATTCGATTTCGATTCGATTTCGATTCGATTTCGATTCGATTTCGATTCGATTTCGATTCGATTTCGATTCGATTTCGATTCGATTTCGATTCGATTTCGATTCGATTTCGATTCGATTTCGATTCGATTTCGATTCGATTTCGATTCGATTTCGATTCGATTTCGATTCGATTTCGATTCGATTTCGATTCGATTTCGATTCGATTTCGATTCGATTTCGATTCGATTTCGATTCGATTTCGATTCGATTTCGATTCGATTTCGATTCGATTTCGATTCGATTTCGATTCGATTTCGATTCGATTTCGATTCGATATCGATTCGATTTCGATTCGATTTCGATTCGATTTCGATTCGATTTCGATTCGATTTCGATTCGATTTCGATTCGATTTCGATTCGATTTCGATTCGATTTCGATTCGATTTCGATTCGATTTCGATTCGATTTCGAATCGATTTCGATACGATTTCGATTCGATTTCGATTCGATTTCGATTCGATTTCGATTCGATTTCGATTCGATTTCAATTCGATTTCGATTCGATTTCGATTCGATTTCGATTCGATTTCGATTCGATTTCGATTTCGATTCGATTTCGATTCGATTTCGATTCGATTTCGATTCGATTTCGATTCGATTTCGATTCGATTTCGATTCGATTTCGATTCGATTTTGATTCGATTTCGATTCGATTTCGATTCGATTTCGATTCGATTTCGATTCGATTTCGATTCGATTTCGATTCGATTTCGATTCGATTTCGATTCGATTTCGATTCGATTTCGATTCGATTTCGATTCGATTTCGATTTCGATTCGATTTCGATTCGATTTCGATTCGATTTCGATTCGATTTCGATTCGATTTCGATTCGATTTCGATTCGATTTCGATTCGATTTCGATTCGATTTCGATTCGATTTCGATTCGATTTCGATTCGATTTCGATTCGATTTCGATTCGATTTCGATTCGATTTCGATTCGATTTCGATTCGATTTCGATTCGATTTCGATTCGATTTCGATTCGATTTCGATTCGATTTCGATTCGATTTCGATTCGATTTCGATTCGATTTCGATTCGATTTCGATTCGATTTCGATTCGATTTCGATTCGATTTCGATTCGATTTCGATTCGATTTCGATTCGATTTCGATTCGATTTCGATTCGATTTCGATTCGATTTCGATTCGATTCGATTTCGATTTCGATTCGATTTCGATTCGATTTCGATTCGATTTCGATTCGATTTCGATTCGATTTCGATTCGATTTCGATTCGATTTCGATTCGATTTCGATTCGATTTCGATTCGATTTCGATTCGATTTCGATTCGATTTCGATTCGATTTCGATTCGATTTCGATTCGATTTCGATTCGATTTCGATTCGATTTCGATTCGATTTCGATTCGATTTCGATTCGATTTCGATTCGATTTCGATTCGATTTCGATTCGATTTCGATTCGATTTCGATTCGATTTCGATTCGATTTCGATTCGATTTCGATTCGATTTCGATTCGATTTCGATTCGATTTCGATTCGATTTCGATTCGATTTCGATTCGATTTCGATTCGATTTCGATTCGATTTCGATTCGATTTCGATTCGATTTCGATTCGATTTCGATTCGATTTCGATTCGATTTGGATTCGATTTCGATTCGATTTCGATTCGATTTCGATTCGATTTCGATTCGATTTCGATTCGATTTCGATTCGATTTCGATTCGATTTCGATTCGATTTCGATTCGATTTCGATTCGATTTCGATTCGATTTCGATTCGATTTCGATTCGATTTCGATTCGATTTCGATTCGATTTCGATTCGATTTTGATTCGATTTCGATTCGATTTCGATTCGATTTCGATTCGATTTCGATTCGATTTCGATTCGATTTCGATTCGATTTCGATTCGATTTCGATTCGATTTCGATTCGATTTCGATTCGATTTCGATTCGATTCGATTCGATTTCGATTCGATTTCGATTCGATTTCGATTCGATTTCGATTCAATTTCGATTCGATTTCGATTCGATTTCGATTCGATTTCGATTCGATTTCGATTCGATTTCGATTCGATTTCGATTCGATTTCGATTCGATTTCGATTCGATTTCGATTCGATTTCGATTCGATTTCGATTCGATTTCGATTCGATTTCGATTCGATTTCGATTCGATTTCGATTCGATTTCGATTCGATTTCGATTCGATTTCGATTCGATTTCGATTCGATTTCGATTCGATTTCGATTCGATTTCGATTCGATTTCGATTCGATTTCGATTCGATTTCGAACGATTTCGATTCGATTTCGATTCGATTTCGATTCGATTTCGATTCGATTTCGATTCGATTTCGATTCGATTTCGATTCGATTTCGATTCGATTTCGATTCGATTTCGATTCGATTTCGATTCGATTTCGATTCGATTTCGATTCGATTTCGATTCGATTTCGATTCGATTTCGATTCGATTTCGATTCGATTTCGATTCGATTTCGATTCGATTTCGATTCGATTTCGATTCGATTTCGATTCGATTTCGATTCGATTTCGATTCGATTTCGATTCGATTTCGATTCGATTTCGATTCGATTTCGATTCGATTTCGATTCGATTTCGATTCGATTTCGATTCGATTTCGATTCGATTTCGATTCGATTTCGATTCGATTTCGATTCGATTTCGATTCAATTTCGATTCGATTTCGATTCGATTTCGATTCGATTTCGATTCGATTTCGATTCGATTTCGATTTCGATTCGATTTCGATTCGATTTCGATTCGATTTCGATTCGATTTCGATTCGATTTCGATTCGATTCGATTTCGATTTCGATTCGATTTCGATTCGATTTCGATTCGATTTCGATTCGATTTCGATTCGATTTCGATTCGATTTCGATTCGATTTCGATTCGATTTCGATTCGATTTCGATTCGATTTCGATTCGATTTCGATTCGATTTCGATTCGATTTCGATTCGATTTCGATTCGATTTCGATTCGATTTCGATTCGATTTCGATTCGATTTCGATTCGATTTCGATTCGATTTCGATTCGATTTCGATTCGATTTCGATTCGATTTCGATTCGATTCGATTTCGATTTCGATTCGATTTCGATTCGATTTCGATTCGATTTCGATTCGATTTCGATTCGATTTCGATTCGATTTCGATTCGATTTCGATTCGATTTCGATTCGATTTCGATTCGATTTCGATTCGATTTCGATTCGATTTCGATTCGATTTCGATTCGATTTCGATTCGATTTCGATTCGATTTCGATTCGATTTCGATTCGATTTCGATTCGATTTCGATTCGATTTCGATTCGATTTCGATTCGATTTCGATTCGATTTCGATTCGATTTCGATTCGATTTCGATTCGATTTCGATTCGATTTCGATTCGATTTCGATTCGATTTCGATTCGATTTCGATTCGATTTCGATTTCGATTTCGATTTCGATTCGATTTCGATTTCGATCCACAAATATGTGTGAATTGAGTTTTTAAATTTTGCAAAATTTATTGATTTTTCAATGTTACTCGAAAGAGCACCTTTTTCAGAGCCACTTTCATTTTTTTCAGATTTTTAGAACTTCATTTTGATACCTTAAATCAATTACAAAGAGATTTTTTGAAATCACCTTTTGACAGCTGGGCAACTGCTTGACAGCTCCGCCCAGTTCAAAACCCGACGAGGGGTGATTCAACAAATCGCTCCCATACAAACTTCAAATAGATTTTTAAATAGGGGCACCATGAATCATGAAGATTTGGATTTCGGCCCAGTTTGGCGTGCAAATTCAGAATATCGGATTATCTCAACACCGTTTTAGGGTGTGGGCTAACTTCCCTAATAAACCAACACCATACACGGACCGTAATGTAGACAGTTCAACAATACCGCATACTGTTCGAATCGTACCCCGGGTGGTTAAGCACTTTTTATGGTTATTGTTTATGCGGGTTGGCTCACCGTTTTGACAGGTGCAAATTTATTGCACTTACCTGATAAAGTGTCTCGAGTACACCAAAGTGGCGAATCCTGGTCGTTTTGACAGGTCTCCTGCTCGATTGGAACTATGGGGATGACAGCAAATCGGCTGTTCCAATTTTGACGTTTCTCCTCTTCAGACTCGTTATTACCTGACTTACAGTCAAAAATCATTGCAGTCCAACGTATCTAAATACAGTAGACGTTTGATAACTGCAACATTTTTACGTTTCACTTAGCGAACGAAAATCTGATAACAGGGACCACTTAGCCTTGAGATACGGACTTCAAATTTTGGCACGACCATTTTTTAGCTAAAACGATCATTTTCCACTAACGAACTTTGAACATTTCCATTTTTTTTTTTTGCAAAATAAGGACGTCTAGTGTCGAGTCAATCGGTTCGGGAGTGTAACCTTGTCTCGAGCCGTACATGTAGTTCCTGGGTTTCCAACAGATTGCAGTTAGAAACAGAGGCAGATCTATTAATGTTAGTGCAGTGATTGTTTGAACAATTGTCAAAAATTGTCGTTGAACAATTTGTGTGTAGCACTTGTAACATGTGACAATTGTTACAATTGTTACATTAATGGCGTTTCTTGTGAAGTCAAAACGCATATTACAGCTGTTCCATTAGTGGGAAAGGGTAAGGTGCAGATCTTTACCTGTGTAAGTATCTAGTTGGGAATATATAATGCGTAATGAATGTCTTCTTTTGTTTTATTCAATCAACACATTGTACAATATCTACGCCAACGAAGCAACAAATTGTTCAAAATCAAACCAAAAATCTCTCCAACCGAACGTGGTAAGTTAGTTGATCCTGATTGGTCGGAGAATCAACACATTTTCCTCAATGCGCATCATTTTTATGTAATCCCCCAATCATCCCTTGTTCTGCAATAGCTCGACGCAAACAATTTCCACCACTAATCATTCTATTCTGGCATCCATTGCAGCACCATCTTCCTATTTACACTGTATCAAACAATTGTTCGTACATCAATTTTTTGGTCAAAATAATTTTTCATTCAAATGATCATAAATTTGTTATACATCAATCAAATTCGCTGAAATTTTGATCAATCATGAACCATATATTAAAGCTGCATTGGTAAAATTTTGTTCGAGATCTAATAAGTTTTCTGAAAGTTATAGAACTTTCATTAAAACTTATAAGATTTTTGAACACATTTTTAAAACATTATATCTCAATATGTACTCGATGAAACTTTTTCAATTTTTTTTTGTGATACAGCTTATACCTAAGGCTTTCATATGCAGCTTCGTTTGAGGTGTTATATTCACTACAAAAAATATGAAAAATCTGTATATGTTCAGAGTGTCATTTGGAAATTCATCATATTTTGATCAATAAAAGTGCCAAGTGTTTTCAACGTTTTAAAACTCTCTTAATGTAATATTTTTATACAGGACCTACTAAACTATATATGAAGAGTAGATCCTATGTATTTTTCGTTCAATTAATGCACTTTTATTGGTGGAAAACGTTTGGCAGATTATATGTGCAAAATATGGTAAATTTTTAAAAATCGACAACTACATAGTCACATTTTTCTTATTTTTTGTAGTGCATATAAAACCTCAAAAGTAGCTGCATATGGAAGCCTTAGGTATCAGCTGTAACACACAAAAAAATGAAAAGGTTTCATCGAGTACATACTGAGATATGTTTTAAAAATGTGTTCAAAAATCTTATAAGTTTTCCTAAAAGTTCTATAACCTTCAGATAACTTATTCGATCTCGCTCAAAATTTTACCAATGGTGCTTTAATATCTGATTCATAATTGGTCAAAATTTCAGCGTTTTTGATTGACGTATAAAAAAGTTATGAACATTTAATTGAAAAAATATTTTGACCAAAAAATAGCTGTGCGGACAATTGTTTGATACACTGTAGGTCGAATCCACTCGAAAGTACTACAACAGTTGCTCGGTAAAGTCCCTCACACAATCGTCGCAGCGAGCGATATTGGGTTTCTCATTAATGTTTAGACTACTGTGATAATTTGAGAATCCACTAAATCATCATTTCCCAGCGAAATTTCACACTAATAAAACTTATTTTGTTTACCTCTTGTGCATCCGACGCCCCTGTCATAAACTCAACCGAACTTGTGTATGCCAGCCGCTGCGAAGTCATGTGCGAAATTCGACTGTGATGATAATGAATTTCGGCCGAGTCTAAATGGGTGCAAATGTCGCAATACAGAAGTTCTGCCACCGTATAGAGAGTAAATAAAACGAATCGTTGTAGCATCAGAACCCTAAATGGCACCAGCAACCACCACGAGAAGCACGTCCTTATTCTGCACTCAACGTCAGTCACGAAGAAGTTTCCCATCCCCGTTTTCATAACTGCTGAAATTTGTGTCGGTTGACATGGTCTCTATCTCAGTTAGGTTTCAAGGAGTGCATCAAAAAAGCTATGATGGTGTAGTTTTGTGATTGCCGGAAGGATGGGAATATGATCAACCAAACTCACACAATTCGATTAGAGTTCGGATTGGCAGCATCACTGTTGCCATAAATCAGCTTTATCACCATCGGCATTCTTGGCAAAATATTTTAACGTCGTTTGGGTCGTTTCGATTATAATGTTTATGATATAAAGAGAAGATGCAAGTTAATTTCTTAAGCAGCTATCGCTGCATCTAAAATCTAAATTAAATTGAATCGAAATCAAATTCCTTCGGTAATTCCACCAGAAAATCCATGAGCAGTTTCTCCAGGAATGCCTTCAGGAAATTCATCAGGAATTCCACCAGGAATTTCACCAGGAATTCCACCAAGAGTTCCTCCAGGAATCGCACCAAATGTGTCGGCAGCTCAGAATTTTACTGCAGGGTGTGGCAACTGACTGAATCACAAAATGTAGTGAGCTATACCTCAACCGTGATATGGGTTTTCACAGAAATTGAAGTTTGCATATTACTTTTGGTTGCGACTGTGATGGAATGTTACTTGAAAATGGCGTTTTCAGTCTCGACAAAATTCAAATACTGCTATTTAATTTCGTCCAACGTTTCGGTCGCATATAGGACCTTCATCAGGGACTCTAAAAATGATTGTTTATTTTATTTGGTAAATCATTTTTAGAGTCCCTGATGAAGGTCCTATATGCGACCGAAACGTTGGACGAAATTAAATAGCAGTATTTGAATTTTGTCGAGACTGAAAAAGCCATTTTCAAGTTTGCATATTACTGCCACCTAGTTCGAGGGTAATTAAATATTCCAAGTAGATACTTCATCTGTTTGCTTGTGGTTTCCTCTTATCTGAAAATCACAAACCAACTGACATCATAGAGCGTCTTCAAATCCAACGTTCTGCAGCTGCCACACTGGCTGCATCGAAAGCAACGTAGCAGTTATCTTGGCTGCATTCCCCACTGACTGCATCAAATCATCTGTCATCATTATCTTGGCTTATCGGAGCGGAAGTCGCAAAATGAAGCACCCTTTTGAAAGGGCTCGTAGTATTTATACGATCGCTTCTTGCGCACCACCCACCACAACGATGGCAGGGTTAGGGTTATCAGAGAGCGCGAATGTAAAGTATTTCATTTCAACTCTTCTGAGAAGATGTAGGGTATCGCGCCACTTGGGCGGTGGCTTCTATATTCGTCTGTTTTCCACTATAACTCAGTCAATTTTGAACCAATTGACTTGAAATGTTGTACACGGGTAGATACTATATCTATCTCACCACATTCCAAAAGTTGTGTCAATTGGTTCAAATTTGACTGAGTTATAGTGGAAAACAGACGAATATAGAAGCCACCGCCCAAGTGGCGCGATTCCCTATATACCACAGGGCCCAGGTAATTGGGAAACCAAATGTTTGACAAATTGCTCTATGATACTATAGACTGTTCCAGAAATTATAAGCACAACTTTGCAGTCCCCCCATTTAGGAATAAATGCAAGAACAAACCTAATTTTCACACATATCTTGCTCTAATATCAAATAACGGCTATCAGAAGTTACATTCGACTCTAGTTTGTAAGTGGCAGGATATTCCTTAGAGGTAGGTACCTTAAAAACGATTTGTACAAATTGCACTATTTTTGATAAACCTTGTTTAACAATTTTTCTTTTATGTAAAAAAATACACTAGATAAAAATTAAAAAAAAAAATACATTCATGAATGTTAATATACGTATCTATCAAACAAAAAATTGTTTTAGTTTCAAATACAGACTTTCAGACCCGAAAACTCCATTTTGTTTCAGTCAGACCCCCTTTAAGTAAAAGCAATGCTTGAGCTTCATTGTGCGTATACTGAAACATTTTTATTGTTGTAGGAACATGTTTGAAAATTCCAAAATCTGTGAACCGATTCCTTAAAAAATCAAAAAAGGCTGAAATTTCAAGTATTCTCCAAATTTGAAAGTGCCCCTAAGCACGGGAAAAAGTTATTTATTAAAAACGTCAATCAAATATCTGCAGAAACATGTTTATAGAGTGATCCTGTGAAAAAATTTGAAAAAAAAAACAGTTTACAGTACATGGTTTTAGCATAAATAAAAAAAAAATGTTTGTGCAAAGAGTTAAACAGTTGATTTTTATTGTAATGAACATTATGGATACAAAAACTCATTTTTGTATAAACTCGTTACAGATATCGAAAATAATTAAAATAAAAATACAAATAAAGTTGTTTGTTAAGAAAATCTTTATTTTCTCGCGATGCGTAGGTGTGCTTACGTTGGGTAACATCGTAGGAGTAAACATTCAACCAACCACGGA
The DNA here is from genome assembly GCF_035046485.1 of Aedes albopictus. NCBI lineage: Eukaryota > Metazoa > Arthropoda > Insecta > Diptera > Culicidae > Aedes > Aedes albopictus. Next base: position 72,157 of record NW_026916483.1, read on the forward strand.
ATTACGACAAATTACACAATCACGATCTCGTTTAAATTTTTATATATTACATATACGTGAAAGTTTTATCACAGAACAATGATGTGTTATTATTTACTGTCGTAGATCTGAAAAGTTACATAAGCGACATTGACAATTTTGGCACATTTTTTTATTAGTATGCATTTAAGTCTTGGCCATTATTTAAGCTCTTTCCTATAGATGCTAGCTTATGAATAGATCTTGCATGCTTACGCTGAAAAACAAGAAAATCCATATGTGAGTATTTTTAAACTCACTTTTGAGTTCTTTTTTGCATCCTCTTTCATTCGCTCTCTTTATTGGTGCCAAATAGTGAATAGCTGAGCAATCCAACTTTGAGAGATCGATACGCGAAGTCAAGATTGAGTAAGTCACATAGTACTGAAAGTTGAGTAATTTTAACTGGCGGTTGAGTAAAAATAACTTTGACTCCAAGTACTTTGGCCGTACACGCCAAAATGCAAACTACCTACCTCAACATCGATTCCATCAACTCAAAATAGGCTTCCTGCAGGCAACCTCGAAGTTGGGTGGAATGAACTCACTTTTAGGTACTTTCGTTTCTCCGTGTATGTTGTATGTATACCAGTGTTATTAATTCATTATACATACCAAAAAATGTTGACAGTTTAGTGGATTATACGTCTATGATACAACAAAGCATATCGATGATAGCAGTTTCAAAGTTTTAACAACCGAATGGGTTATTGATTATCGTTACCATTCAGAACTAAGCAGGAAATGTTAGAGAACCTTTAAAACGATTCTGGAAGGAACAAGTAGAAGCTCTTGAATAAATCAAGGTTGAAGTCCAGAAGGAACTCCTGGAGAATTTCTGGAGGATTGCCAGAAGTCACTCCTGCAGGATCCCTGAGAAGGGAATTCTAAACAATTCCCAAAAGAAACTCCTGGACGATTCCCAGGATGAACTCTTGAAGAATCCAAGTAGGAAATTCTAAAAAAAATTTGGACGATTCTGAAGTGGATCCAATAAGCTCTTCGAGGAATCCATAAATAAAGTCAAAGGTGAATTCCAGAACGAACTCCTGCACAAGATACTTCTGGAAGATTCAAGAGGAACTCCAGGAGAAATCCAGAATGGACTACTGGAGAATTCCCAGCATGAATGTCTGGAGATTTATTGGGGGCTTCCCAGAAGGCAGTCGTGGAAAATTTCCAGTAGGATCTCCTGAATAATTTGCAGAGGAAGCTCCTTTGAGCTTCCTTTCTCAAAAGGAAGTCCTGGATTATTCCCAGAATGAACTCATGGAGAATCTAAGTGGGAAATTCTGGAGAAAATTCGGAGAAGATTCTGGAGGGAAAATGTTCTTTGGAGAATTCTCAGAATGAACTACTGGAGGATTCTCAGAAGAAATGCCTAAAAATTTCCTAAGGGATTCCTAGAAGATACTCTTACAAAATTTCCAGTAGGAACTTCTTGGACGATTTCCAAAAGAAACTCCTGCAGGATTCCCAAAAGGAACTGCTGGAGGATTCATAGAAGTAACTCATAAAGAAATCTCAGAAGCAACTCCTGGAGAATCTGAGTAGAAAGTTCTGGAGAGATTTCAAAGACGATTTTGCAGAGAATCCCATATGGCAGAAGAAACTCATGATCCTGAAGATTTCTTAAAGGATCCCAAAAGGCTCTCCTGAAAGAGTGACAGTAGGAACTCCTGCACGATTCCCAGAAGAAACTCCTGGGAGATTCACAAGAGGAACTCATGGATGATTCCCAGAATAAACTCTTGGCGAATCTAAGTAGGATATTCTGAAAAGATGTCAAAAATGATTCTGGAGGGATTCCAGTAAGCGCTTGGAGGAATCCCATAATGAAAACGAGGATAAATTTCAGAAGTAACTCCTTGAGAATTCATGGAGAATTCCCAGAAGGCACTTCTGCAGGATTCCCAAGAGAAACTCGTGGAGGGTTCTCAAGAAAAACTCCTAGAGCAATACCAGAATGCAGTACTGCAGAATTTCCAGCAGGACGATTTTCTGAAGAAACTCCTGGGTGATTCTCAGAATGGGCTCTTGAAGAATCTAAAAGGAATCTAAATTCTGAACAAATTTCAAAGACGATTCTGGAGGGAAGCCAGCAGAAGCTCTTGAAGAAATACAAAAAAGAAGTCATCAATAAATTGCAGAACGCACTTCTACAGGAGTTCCCAAAAAGAAACTCCTACTGGTGTCTCCAGTTAGCCTAGTGGTTAAGACTATGGATCGCCAATCCGGAGATGGCGGGTTCGATTTCCGTTCCAATCGGGAAAATTTTCTCGACTCCCTGGGAATAGTGTATCATTGTACTTGCCTCACAATATACAAATTCATGCAATGGCAGGCAACGAAAGCCCTACAATTAATAACTGTGGAAGTGCTTAAAGAACACTAAGTTGAAACGAGGCAGGCCAAGTCCCAGTGGGGACGTAGAGCCATAAAGAAGAAGAATAAGAACTCCTACTGGAATCCTAGGAAAGCTCGTGGCGAAATCCCAGAAGAAACTCCCGGAGAAATCCCAAACAAATTCTAGAACAATTTCCTGAATAAAAAACCAGAATGAACTCTTCGAAGAATCTAAAAAAAAAATCCTGATGGAATCGCAGAAAAACTTTTGGAAATTTTCGGAAGGAACCCTTGGAGGTATCTTAAGGAATTACAAAAAAAAACATCTTAGAAGAATTCCCTTAGCAACTTCTGTGAAACACACCGGAGAATATCCTGCAGGAATTCCAGAAGGAACATTTCATTTCATTTTCATTTATTCATAAATATACTTGTAGAATAAGGGTAATCCCTTATAAAAACTCTACAATCGGGTATTCTAACATTTGGGTGAATCTTAGAAGGAACTCCTTGAGGTAGTTCAAGGAAATGTGCTGGGTGGAACCGAGAATAAATTTCTTTTAAGGAGTTCTCGCTCCCAGTGAAACTCCCGAAAGAATCCCTATTGAAACTGCAGGTCTAATTTAAAAAGGAACATCTAGATTAATCTTAGAAGGAACTCCTGATCAAATCTCGAAAAGAAATTCTTCGGCAAAATCGTAATTCAGAGTATCATTATTATTTCGTAAATGATTATTTAATAATAAGAACGATAACATAAATAGGTTTTTATAGCAGTGTTTGCGAACTGTTAAAAAAAATGTAAGGAATGATTCACATAATGGTACTCAAACTTGACAGAAATCAACAATTTGAAGTGAAAAAAAGAAGATACGATTAAATATTTTTAATTTGTTTTTATTGTTCATTGTATTATTAAAGTTTATGATAAAGTTTACAATAACTTGAAAAATGCCGCATTTTTTTTTTGTTCGAAAAAT
>NW_026916484.1:0-1976 GCF_035046485.1 Aedes albopictus
TGATGTAAGTGCATTTGAAAAACATTTCCGCAGAATCCGCGCCGAAATTCGCAAAAACGCGCGAAATCCGCGCGAAACGCAAAAACCGCGAAAAACGCAAAATCCGCGCCATCTGTAACAGCCCTGCTGTTGGTGTTATAATACCATCTAAGAGATAAACAAAAATACACCAAACTGGTCAGTTGATTTCAATAAAATTAAAAATAATAAAGATTGCTTGTAAACTATTATGTTTTAATCCCCCTACAAAAACTATGAAAAATATTCCAAGTTCGTTCAATGGGGCACGTTCGATGTAGTACTACATTTGTAGTAATGAGCTGAATTTTAGTATGGTGAGAAGGTCAATTCTCCGTTTCTGCGATAAAATGGTGCAAAAAGCGTGGGTATTATGATTCCTTGCCTAATTTGATGCTGTTTGAGCAAAACTTTAAATAACTATGTTGTATATGTATCAAGAAATGGAGAAAACAACAACAACGTAGCCCAAAGTTTTGCTCAAACAGCATCAAATTAAGCAAGGAATCATAATGCCCACGCTTGTTGTGTCATTTCATTGCAGAAACAGAGAATTTACTTTCTCACCATACTAAAATTTTTATTTTATTTTATTTTATTGATGCACAAGGAGGTCATGGGGCCAAGTCTCCAATGCAAGTCCAAGAACTCACATCGTCCATAATACACCGTAGAATTTGGGAGTAGGCATTGCAACCTCTTTAGCCATGCGGCTTTTAAGTTTTGCGTGGCCTTAAGGATGAGGAAAAGTGGGAATGTTTGTTTACGCAATGTTGATGAGGCTTTTTCAATTGTTGGTCTTGAAATAGTCTACGTTAGTCAAAGCCGAAGTAGTCAGTTTTTGTCGATTTCGTCTTGATCACACGTTAGCTTCGAATCTATAAGCAATCATTATTAAATGCTGCACTTTCCACTATTAGTTTTTTTAGTTATTTTGAATTGATATTGCAAGAAAAAATTATTAAGCATTAGGCCAGTGATCCTCAGACTAACTGTATTCGCGGGCCAAAATTGAATTTTGAAAAGAGACTGCGGGCCGCATGTAAAAAAAGCATAGGTATTAAAAAAAAGAAAAAGAAAATCTAATGGAACTTAGCCAATAGCGAAGCTGTAACAATTGCCAGGTAGCCTTGAGAATACTGTAGCAAAATAAGCAAGCATTTTCTTGTCATTTTTAATAAGATTTGAAAAAAACCGCTTGAAGCATTTTTTATTTTTTCGCAAAAACTTTCCAACTGCTGCTTCGGAATTTCCTGCAAAGTTTATCTAAGTCGTCATAATAAAAATTCCTTTGATTTTTTTTTCATTAACATTTAACAAACTATTTTGGATAACTTCTGACAAGACTTCACAATCTACAGTAGAGACTCTGTTGAAGTTATCCTAAATTCGTTACTTAAAAAAAATGTTATCATCTCAGCAAAACTATTTCTTTCTTACGCATTTCTTAGCAGAAGCCGATTAAAAAAGTTAAGAATTGTCAGAAGCTCCGATTTTTTTCACAGTTTTGTATGTTTGTGGTATCAAATTCAAGACATCAGAAGTACAATTCGTAATAGGTATACCCAATTATTGCAATCTTTTCACAAATCGGTTGTAAATTGAGCTTTCAAAGAAAATTCATAGCTAAGTATATAAAAATGAAAAGATTTCAGTATTTTGAGAAAATGTATATGTTACCAAACACTTGATGGCTTGATAATTCAAATGCTGATTCAGAAGACTCTCGAACATTTTTAACACTTCTGTTGAAGGTTCATTCACATGCATTGCTTCTTATACAGTTTTTCAGTAGTTAGGTATTTATTCTCTAACAAATATTGAAATTTGTCAAAATGTATTATTATCATCGTGAATCAGCGGGCCACATTCTAAATTATTTCAAAATCAGTTCGCGGGCCGCACAGAACCTTCTCGAGGGCCGCATGCGGCCCGCGGGCCGCAGTTTGGTGATCACT
>NW_026916484.1:1999-3023 GCF_035046485.1 Aedes albopictus
AGGTGTTTGCTGGTGTTTGAAGTTGGTCATTTAAAACGCAGCGAAAATAAATATAGACGCGTCATTGTCTATGATTATTGTTGATCTTGAGTAGCAGCAAAACCATTGCACTGTAACATTTTTTCCGTGACTGTAAGGAATTTGAAGGCGCCTTAATTGACCAACATGTCTAAACTTCTAAACTTGCACTTTGAGAATAAATGGAGTATCCCAGCTCCTCAGCCCTTATTCATTTGGATCTAAATGCAATTATACCAATTCGAATCACTCACGGAAGAGCAACCATTGACATGTAAAACTGATTCTTTTTGGTGGGGTCCGGCCATTTGGCCAAATAGTTTATTAGACCGTGTTCGAAAGAATTCATAGTACAGTAGGGACCCGATTTTATCAGCCCCTGGTAGCATTTTGGGCTGACAAAATCGGGTACCTGACAAAATCGGGACATTTTTTAAAATTATTTTTTTATTCATGAAAAATTGTTCTGAGTACGTCAGAGACGGAGATAGGTATGGATGGTCTGCTTTGGGTTCGTTCAAATATTACGTAACGCCAATGAGGGGGGCCAGCGTTGTGTTACACTTCATACAAAATTTTAAAATTTCTCTTTCAAAAATAGTTATGCGGTGGAGGGATAGCGGATAGGGTCTAAAATTGCCAAATTTGGCGTTACGTAATATTTGATCGAACCTTTTGTGGTAAAAAAAGACGAAAGGATGTTAAGGGCACAGAAAAAATGGTATTTGGCAAAGTTAACATTCAGTGCTTATTTACAGCAGAACTATTAAATCTTTTATTTCCTTTTATTCTTGTCATAACATCCCTACTGGAACACAGCCTTCTCTAAGCTTAGCAACTGTGGTCTACAGAAGACAGGTGACACTGGCTAGCGCAGTTTAAATCATAACATCTAACTTTAGCTGCCAACGAATGAAAATGAACCAACATCTGGTTGACAAGTATAGACACTCATACTGTCCGGATTGGCTACGTTTCCGCTGCCAATAAAAGCACTTTAATTGCC
>NW_026916485.1:0-3023 GCF_035046485.1 Aedes albopictus
AGGATCTGCCATGACGTTGTTAGATCAGGAACTAGCCGATAAGCTCGGTCTTTCCGGCCCCGTAACACCTCTTGGGCTACGATGGACGGGTGGTACTGAGCGTTGCGAAAAGAATTCACGCGTAGTGGATTTACATATCACTGGAACACACACCAATGCGCAGAAATTCCAGCTGAGTGGAGTTCGTACAGTTGAGGAGCTTATGCTGCCGTATCAGTCACTCGACATGGAGCAGATGATTCAACGATATCCACACTGTTGTAATTTACCGATAGAGTCCTACTCCCACGTTCGGCCCCAAATTCTAATAGGCTCGAAACACGCCGCAGCCGGACTCGTATTGAAAAGCAAGGAAGGAAACCTAGACGAGCCTATCGCTGTAAAGACCCGACTGGGATGGACCATATATGGTGGATGCAGCACTGATGAATCCACTAACATTAGTCACTATTCCTTCCACGTGTGCGAAACCGATGCACAGAATGATGAGCTTCTACACCAAACAGTCAAGGAGTACTTTTCCCTGGATAGCCTCGGAATATCAAAGCCTGGGACGAAACTACTTTCGACAGAAAATCAACGAGCAATATCACTCCTTCAAAATCTCACGAAGTTCAACGGGAAGCAGTACGAAACTGGACTACTGTGGCGGCACGACGGAACTCGCTTACCAGACAATAAGGAGATGCCACTACGTCGATACTTTAGTCTCGAAAAACGAATGCAGAACGATTTCGAGCTAGCAACCACACTTCAAAACAAAATGTCGGAATATCAGGCAAAGGACTACATTCGCAAACTTACGAACCAGGAGTTAAGCAACCACTATTTGCGTGTCTGGTACTTACCCATCTTTCCTGTGTTTAATCCAAACAAACCAGGTAAGATTCGTATTGTTTGGGATGGAGCAGCAACAAACTTTGGCGTTTCCCTAAACTCAGCTCTTATCACGGGTCCGGACCAACTATGTTCGTTATTTGCTATCTTACTCAAATTTCGTGAGCATGCTGTGGGCGTCACCGGCGACATCAGAGAAATGTATCATCAGGTTCTCATCAACGAAGAGGATCAACAGTGCCAAAGGTTCTTCTGGAAAGGCGAAAACAACGAACCGCAGGTCTACGTAATGAATGTCATGACGTTTGGGGCTAACTGTTCACCAGCATGCGCACAATACATAAAAAACGTCAACGCTGAACGATTTGTTTCTGCATTCCCAGAGGCAGTGGACATCATCGTGAACAAACACTACGTCGATGACGCGATGTTTAGCACAGACACACCGGAACACGCCACCCGACTTGCAAGAGAGATACGTCAAATACACTCCTCTGGTGGATTCGAAATACGCAACTGGGTGAGTAATTCGCCGCAAGTTCTTCGGGCGCTTCATGAAGACATCACCGAGGAAAAAAGTATGGATTTATCCACAAGCCCCATGGCCACCGAAAAAGTATTGGGGATGTGGTGGTGTACCGCTTCCGATACCTTCGTCTACAAAATCCGATGGGATCGCTACGAACCAGATCTTCTGACGGGAAACTTACGGCCAACCAAACGTCAGATGCTTCAAATCCTTATGTCTATTTTCGACCCTCTGGGTCTTATAGCGCACTTCCTTATGTATCTGAAGGTACTCTTGCAAGAAGTATGGCGATGTGGTACTCAATGGGATGAGAAGATTGAGGATACACTGTTCGAAAAATGGCGCAAATGGTTACAAGTGCTGCCACAAGTGGAGAGTGTCAAAATCCCACGCTGGTTTCGGTCGGTGGAGACTCCTGACTCTTGTGTGGTACAACTACATACCTTCGTAGATGCTAGCGAAACTGGCATGGCAGCGACAACATTTCTTCGCTTCTCATTCAACGGTACAGTTGTATGTACGTTAGCAGCAGCAAAAACAAGAGTAGCCCCGCTGAAATACCACTCAATACCTCGTTTAGAACTCCAGTCAGCCTTAATTGGAGCTAGGTTAGCTCAAACCGTCGCAGATACTCTCTCCTATCGAATCAACCAGCGGTACTACTGGACGGACTCCCGCGACGTCCTAAGCTGGATTAGCTCAGACCATCGACGATACAGCGCGTTTGTGGCTTTTCGAGTTAGCGAAATCCTCGATACGTCGGGCATTAAGGACTGGTACTGGGTACCATCAAAACAAAACGTAGCGGACGATGGAACTAAATGGCAGTCGCAACCAGATCTCTCACCAGAATCAAGGTGGTTCGTTGGTCCCAGTTTCCTATATCGATGTGAATCTGAATGGCCATCCCCTATAGTCAAATGCCCTCCAACGGACAATGAGCTACGACATTGTTTTCTCGCCCATCATACACACCTTGATCCTTTGATCGATGTGACGACCTTCTCGAGCTGGAGAAGGCTTCACAACGTGATCGCCTTCGTTCACCGTTTCACCACAAACTGCCGCCTCAAAGCAAAGAAGCAGACAACAACAACAGGGCCACTGACTATGCAAGAGCTGTATCATGCCGAAGGACTTCTATTCCGTCAAGCTCAGCGGGATGATTATGCTGATGAAGTACTGCTTTTGAATAAGGCTTGCAGCGAAAGCCAGTCGAATCCACTGCCAAAAACCAGTCGTCTGTTCAAATTGTCACCATGGATGGACGATCGCGGAGTGATGCGCATGCGGAGTCGTCTAACAGCTTGTCAGTATATAACCGACGAAACGAAAAAACCAGTGATCTTACCAAGCCATCACCCCGTGACCACCTTGTTAATCACCCACTATCACAAAAAGTTCAATCACCAGAACCACGAAGCCATAATAAACGAAATCCGTCAAAAGTTCGTCATTTCCCACCTCCGTAGCCGTTACAGAACAGTACGAAATAACTGCCAAAAATGCAAGAACGAAAGATCAGTTCCACAGCCCCCTATGATGGCTGATCTACCACCCGAAAGACTAGCAACGTTTGCACCACCCTTTACCCATGTGGGTGTTGACTTCTTCGGACCCATGGAAGTCGCAATTGGAAGAAGGCGAGAGAAAAGAT
>NW_026916486.1:0-869 GCF_035046485.1 Aedes albopictus
TGTATTTGTTTGTAGGTAGGTATGGTAATTGAATACGTGAGCATGGGTATGAGTAATAATCAACCTTGTTAGAAATTTTACCTACAACTCCTAATAAACCAACACCATGCACGGATCGTAATGTAGACGGTTCAACAATACCGCATACTGTTCGAATTGTATCCCGAATGGTTGGTTAAGCATGTCTTATGGTTATCGTTTATAGGGACGTTGCAGGTACGCTTGACGTTCCCATCCATCTGCCGGGCACATGATTTAACAACTTTTTCCGGGTAGGACAGAGCTTGCTTAGTAATTTTGCATTGATTGGCAAAACGACACGTGGACACGTGGATACTCTGTGACCGAGGGAATCAGGGAAATTTCTATTACTAAAAGTTTCTGGATCGACCGGGAATGGAATCCTCCCTCCGCATGATCGTGCAGAATGGGCCGAAGTCTTATTGAGTTATTTTTATACTGGACATTACGTTTGTTTGTTTTTTAAACTGTATTAAACTCTCCTAAGAGATATAAACTCTACAAACTATAAAATTTATCTACATATCTGTCATTCTGCTTAGGGAAATTCAGTCGATTGCTAGGTCACTGTCAGGTTCAATAAATTATTTGTTCAAATTGAAAATATGAATTTCAATTGCTTCTTTTTTCATCACTTTATTCTACTAAATGAGTGAATTTAAAATCAACCGGGGAACTGGGAGACAGGGCAATATTGAAAAATGCACATTATTTTTTCTGCCTTCCTCTAAAATGCATAGCTATATTAATTCATTTATTACTCGAATTTGCATAATTTGTTAACATGCTCACGATTATGCTTCACACATCATCTATTTCCCCCCAGACTTTTAAAACTCCGTGAACTG
>NW_026916486.1:892-3023 GCF_035046485.1 Aedes albopictus
TTTGAACGACTATTTCTATGCTAAAGTGGTTAAACAAAACTTATTGCAAATTGGCCACATTTTTCGAAATCGACGAAAACAAAAATAGTTTTACAGGTCGGACTCGATTATCCGGAGTCAGGTTCTGGCGCTTCTCAAAATAATATCTCGCGAACGGAATTATGTATGTAGAAAACTGAAATTTTGACTAATCACTAATGAAAGTTGGTTTGACAAAATGGCAGAATTCCAGTTTTATAGAGCCTTCCGTTCCCCAGTTATGTGTTTGAGAAGCGTCAGAACCTGACTCCGGATAATCGAGTCCGACCTGTACATATATCTATTTCATGGTAGTTGCAACTGGAACTTGGTCTTGACTTTAATTTGCGGCTACATATCTCAAGTATACAATTTAAGATCAAATAAATTGTATGACTGAGATAGCCGCAAATTAGAGTTGTATATCAATAGTGTTTTGATTCTTTAGCAATAGTTACAGTATTGAAACAAGTAGTTTGCAGTTGGGTTTACCTAATGAGATTAAAGGGCGAACACGATGAAATTGCCACACAGAAAATATTGTATAACTTTTGATTGCGTTCGTCGAAATAGCTAATTTTCTGACCATGAATAGTATATTATGTGTAGCTAATACCATACAATTTTCATTAAAATCGGTTGAGTATTGGAGCATATATTGTCGATATCATAAAATTAGATTTTCGAAAATTTGTGCACCCATTTCAAAAAATTACTATAATTTTTTTGTTACCTCATCAAAACGTTTGAAAATTTCACTCGATATTCTTAACATAGTATCAATTAAGTGGTAAAAATTTGATCGAAATCGGTTCAGTACTTTTTCTAGTAAATATCCAAAGCTCAAATCGCTTCAAGGTAAATTTTAGGTACTTTTTGACCATTTTTAGTTCCGCGTGCACTATTTTGACTGTAGAACTGGTAACACTGTCCCGATTTTTATAAAACTTTGACAGTGTAAAATTGTTGTGTTAAACTGTTTACAGTTAAAATTTCAGCCATTTTTGTTGAGTACTTTCAAAGTAAGAGCAGTTTGAATTTCACTATACCAAAAACCACATCTGCTTATTATGACATAGTGCGACATATATGGCTATAACTTTTTAACGGTATGATCAAATTGAATGAAATTTTGACAAACTACTTCTACATACATACTTTACGTACATAAAAATTGTCATTGAAATCGGTTCAGTATTTTTAGTGCCAGCGTTGAAACGGCAAAAAAGTGATAATTTCCAAAATGTTTGTTTGCACAAGATTCTCAAGTGGCAATTTCCTTGTTTCAACGATATCTCCGCCAATACTCAACCGATTTTAATGAAAATTTTATGGTATTAGCTACACATAATATACTATTCATGGTCAAAAAATTAGCTATTTTGACGGTCTCTACCCCATTTGGCATAATGCCATTTTTGGAGATGAACCAGCCGCGGGCTGAAAATCTCCTTAATAAAGCTAATAATAATAATAATGCCATTTGGCATAACGCCGTTTCGCATAATGGCTATTTGGCATAATGCCGTTTGGCATAACACAAAGAACAGCCTTCTTGGTAAGAATGTGCATAATATTTGTTATACCAAATGGCCATTATGCCAAATGGCTTTTATGCCAAATGGCATTATGCCAAATGGCATTATGCCAAATGGCATTATGCCAAATGGCATTATGCCAAATGGCATTATGCCAAATGGGGTAGAGCCATTTTGGCGAACGCAATCAAAAGTTATACAATATTTTCTGTGTAGCAATTCCATCGTGTTCGCCCTTTACAACCATCATCAATTCTCAAAACTATTGCATCATATTCATCTTATTCTGTTTATCTCGTTCGTCGAAAATCGATGGTGCTCCTTGGGAACTACATAGATGGTTAAATCATAAAACTGAGTGTAATGTTCCTACTGAGACAGATCCTGCTTACCAGCTTAGTGAAAGTGACTTATGAGCATTTCGATTGTAATTACCTAACTAGCAGCTTTTTTTTTTGCATAATTTTCAAAGCGTTATAGTTTGCACCTGCACTGTTAATAACTAAACGCTTTCTCTACCATTAGAACGTTCTATCAATATAAAAAAGGCAGATGATTACTCTGCGTGGTAATAA
>NW_026916487.1:0-3000 GCF_035046485.1 Aedes albopictus
TTCTTCCCGCCGCGCATATTGCAAACTTCCGTAAAACCATCGTTCTCGATGGAAAACACCTTCAGCAAACTGCGACCCGCCACGGCAATCTGCGTACTTTCCCGATTCAGTGCGAGCGCGTTCGCGTGGCCATCCTGGCAGATGCGAATCGAACTCGTCCGGTCGTCGTTCATTTCGACGGAATTTCACACGGTTTTCCGCGGGCACAAAACGCGATATTGGAGATAAGACTTGTGTTAAGTCAGGCACTAAAAAAACCAGGCACTAAAATTTTTTCCTACCTTAGCGACATCTACGTTCGGATCCAAGAAGAAATTCGCCAGGCACTAAAAACCAAGCACTAAAATATGTGTGAAATATTTCATTTTTTTTGTGCCTCGGGTGGTTAATCGAAAATTATGTTACGAAAACGGCAATTGTGAAGTTAAGCACTAAAATTGAGGTGGCAAAAAGTGGTAAATTTGAGCCTTTATTTCTTCACATCCTCAAAGTCAAAATGATAGCGCTGTGCGGGCTGCTCAAGTCGCTGAAGTAGTCGCCATTACCATTGCATTTTCTTTTTCTTGGCGTAACATCCCAACTGGGGCAAAACCTGCTCCTCAGCTTAGTCACTTTGTTCTATGTCTAGGTGCAGTTATTAACTGAGAGGTGCTTTGGTAACGTCCATTTGTTACATGTGTGGCAAGTACGAAGATCATCTACACTGTTACAGACTACGCGGTGGATTTGCCATTTTTTCGGCTATCTCTGTCACTCCACAAGCGGCTTCATTTAAAAACACCCATTTATGAGATTGGCCAGCCGAACCTGAAAATGTGTAAGTTTAGATAGAGCCTCTTGTAGAGTGACAGAAATAGCAATGAAAAACTGTATGAAGCAAATCTGCCATGAGGATATTTCCATTTTGAAGATATTTTGAATCATCCGACAGTCGAACCCGTCAATTTTCAGCATGGCTTTGCAAAATACTTGCGCGTTTAAGCTGAGTTTCGTGTTGCCAAGTAGAGCGCTCAAGTAAAATTCCCTCTTTTTCCGCAAGTAATTTTGACAACTGATCCAGTATGGGGAGAAACGTTACTTTTCCTTACGGAATAATAGCTAGCGCTAGCGCGGACAATTTTTCCGCAAGGAAAAGTCACAGCTCCTTGATTCGCACGGGAGGCGTTATGAGTGTTACACTTTTATCCTTACTTAAAAAAAAAAAACACGGACACGTTTAGTACTTCCAGTGAGCTGTTCGCTCTTTGAAGGCACGACACTAGACAACGGACTAGCATTCAACGCCCAGTGGCACAGCCGAAAACTTTTCCTGACAGCTCTGCGGCGGGAATCGAACCCGCGCTCCTTAGTACTAAATGCTTGGTGACACTAGCCACACGACCACGAAGCCACAAACCGCTGCGAACCGCTCAAGTAATTTTGAAGCAGAATCATTACTTGACCATTACTTGTCCTATCTTTTTGCACAGTACGTACGAAGTGGAAACTAGCCATTACCACAGAAACCGTAGGGATTTGACGAATAAAATATTCTTTAACAAATTAACAGATTCAGCAAACCATTCCTTCAAGGAAGTTCACCATAGAAAATATTTGACAAATAAAATATTTTTTTTAACGAAATAACAGTTTCATCAAACCATCCCTAGTTGATAGAAGTCACTCTGAGCTATCATCCGACGGGTAGCATGGATACTGAATCGTAAAAAATATGCACTTTGAGGAGTTTTTGTATTTTAGTGGTTCAAAGGAGTTTCACTATAGAAAATATTTGACGAATAAAATGAATTTTTAACGAAATAACAGTTTCACCAAACCGTCGCTAGTTAAAAGAAGACACTCTGAGCTATCATCCGACGGGTAGCATGGATACTGAATCGTAAAAAATATGCACTTTCAGGAATTTTTGAATTTTGGGAATATCAAGAAATTTTTGCATTTTGGGAATATCAAGAAATTTCACTATAGAAAATATTTGACGAATAAAATAAATTTTTAACGAAATAACAGTTTCACCAAACCATCCCTAGTTGAAAGAAGACACTCTGAGCTATAATCCGACGGGTAGCATGGATACTGAATCGTAAAAAATATGCACTTTGAGGAGTTTTTGTATTTTAGTGGTTCAAAGGAGTTTCACTATAGAAAATATTTGACGAATAAAATAAATTTTTAACGAAATAACAGTTTCACCAAACCATCCCTAGTTGAAAGAAGACACTCTGAGCTATCATCCGACGGGTAGCATGGATACTGAATCGTAAAAAATATGCACTTTGAGGAGTTTTTGTATTTTAGTGGTTCAAAGGAGTTTCACTATAGAAAATATTTGACGAATAAAATAAATTTTTAACGAAATAACAGTTTCACCAAACCGTCCCTAGTTGATAGAAGTCACTCTGAGCTATCATCCGACGGGTAGCATGGATACTGAATCGTAAAAAATATGCACTTTGAGGAGTTTTTGTATTTTAGTGGTTCAAAGGAGTTTCACTATAGAAATTATTTGACGAATAAAATAAATTTTTAACGAAATAACAGTTTCACCAAACCGTCGCTAGTTAAAAGAAGACACTCTGAGCTATCATCCGACGGGTAGCATGGATACTGAATCGTAAAAAATATGCACTTTCAGGAATTTTTGCATTTTGGGAATATCAAGAAATTTCACTATAGAAAATATTTGACGAATAAAATCATTTTTTAACGAAATAACAGTTTCACCAAACCATCCCTAGTTGAAAGAAGACACTCTGAGAATAACAGTTTCACCAAACCGTCCCTAGTCGAAAGAAGACACACTGAGCTATCATCCGACGGGTAGCATGGATACTGAATCGTAAAAAATATGCACTTTGAGGATTTTTTGTATTTTGGGAGTTTCAAGGAATTTCACTATAGAAAATATTTGACGAATAAAATAAATTTTTAACGAAATAACAGTTTCACCAAACCGTCCCTAGTTGAAAGAAGACACACTGAGCTATCATCCGACGGGTA
>NW_026916488.1:0-3000 GCF_035046485.1 Aedes albopictus
TAAGAACCCATTTGATGCACAATATTAACTAAATGCACCCTCGGGTGATTTGTGCATCCTAAGCTTGTTTTGAGCTTGGAAGTATATAAGAACCCATTTGATGCACAATATTAACTAAATGCACCCTCGGGTGATTTGTGCATCCTAAGCTTGTTTTGAGCTTGGAAGTATATAAGAACCCATTTGATGCACAATATTACCTGAATGCACCCTCGGGTGATTTGTGCATCCTAAGCTTGTTTTGAGCTTGGAAGTACATAAGAACCCATTTGATGCACAATATTAACTAAATGCACCATCGGGTGATTTGTGCATCCTTAGCTTGTTTTGAGCTTGGAAGTACATAAGAACCCATTTGATGCACAATATTAACTAAATGCACCCTCGGGTGATTTGTGCATCCTAAGCTTGTTTTGAGCTTGGAAGTATATAAGAACCCATTTGATGCACAATATTAACTAAATGCGATTCTATAACATTCCCCAGAAAACCATTCCCCAGAATACCAATCCCCAGAATTCCATTCCCCAGAAAACCATTTCCCAGAATGTACCATTCCCCAGAATGCACCATTCCCCAGAAATCCATTATCCAGAAAAGCTTAATATACTCTGCTAAAAAGTTTAATTCGATACACAAACAGTAAAATGTTGATCATAATGATATGTCCCGGACAGACATGTGATACGAGTATGATTCCTGTACAACGGTACGCAGTGTCAAGAAAATTCTAACAAGACTGACTTGAACTGAGAGAATTTTCAGTATGGCACTCATTTCAAGCGCAATTGTACAGTGATTCTTGTATCACATGTGTGTCATAAGTATTATAGGCAAGGATTTTAACATTATAGTGTTATTACGAGCAAATATCTATTTCTTGTACGGTATATGTAACAAATTAAGGTAAAAATGTATACATACATACATATCCATAAAAATATTCTACAATGGTTCAAACGTTTAATTACCATTGTACACAGTTGCATGTTGATATTTAAACCTATCTTGAAAGTTCACAAACTGTTAGTTGCGTTGCTATAAAATGTTTTGTTTTTGACAGATTTGTGAAAATTGTGCAGCACTTGTTTATATAACGTTTTAAAAGTGATGTGCAAAATTTACAGAGAAAACGCATATTCTTCTGATGTTGTTCAGTGTACAAGATACTGAAGACTCAACTGACCACGTTTTTCTTTGCAAACGGTTGGAGGGATCTATCCCAATGGCTGTTCCTAATTATTCGCTTCAAAGGCTCTTCATTCATGCGGTATGAGAAGGGCTTTCATCATTATTCCAATACTATGGAATGGAATAGAAAAAGTGAACATATAAGCAGTTTTAATGCCAACAATTCTAAATATTTTTAATGAAGAAGGGAAAAAGTATCATTGTTTTCCTTTTGGCATTCAAAAACCCAACCATGTTCCTTCTTTTTAAACAATATTCTTCTTAAATTTAAGGCAATTAGTATTTTTTTTAAAATTATAACTGCTTACATTTTCAACATAGATTCTCCCTTCTTTTCTACATAGGCTGTTCTTTCGAATTGCACTTTTCAGGAAATTATGGGCATTATTACAACCACCGGTGTTAAATTGCTGTTATATTTATTATATATTTTTTTTTCAAATTTCTAAACATCTGTGCTTGTGGTGGCGATTGTAACTAGCCTAAACATTGTAACTCGAAAGAACAGCCTATGTAGCCTATGTGGCATCACAAAGTATGCTCATCGAATCCATCTAACAGGTCCAGATCTAACGGAATCTATAGCCAGCTTCTGTGCTGTCGAGTAATTATCTTCCGTACTTTGTACTTTCGGGGTGATCATCTCGCGGCACCGTAGTCCACAATTATGCAGAACATTACGCGGCGTCTCATCCAGCTCTGAAAATCAACGCATATCATATGTATTCCAAATTAAGGGACCAGTATTTGAAACTCACCCGTGTACGCCAGCTAATTGCTCTGCGGTGAATTATGGTCCGGACAGTTAGCACACAGCTTCAGTTGCACTTATATGGATTTCGCGTGTTCGTATAGAACATCCGCAGTCGCTAGGAAATCCGCGGTTCCTAGATTGTCTTATAATTATCGTGGAAGTTCTCACACCAAGCGGCAATATCGTCATCCAGCTCGATATCAAAGCCACGATCCCCATTCCAGCCAGCTAACCGATGTGTGGTACAATCTGGATTCTTGAAAGCACCTTCCGGACTCTCCGAATGCCGATTTGTACGGCATCACAGGCAATATGTATAAAAATTTAATTTGTATTAAAACTAGTGACACTCCAAAGAAAAATAAAACGCGTAAATTAATAATTCTCGGCAAAAGTTTCGGATGAACAGTACTGCGAGAACCACCCGGATGATCGTTTTGTTTTGGATTATCAAAATCCAGGTTGTCACTAATACCTAGGATAGGATACGACAACTAGTCAGCCCAAAAGAGACCAATTTGGGGACCAATAATCTTAGCAACGCGGAAAAACAAGACAGCAAGCAGTGAAATTAGACAGAGAAGTTGCAGGTGTCACATCCTATCCTAGACTAATACCAATGCAACTAGTGGGAAATGAACGATAGTCGATAAAAACGATACAAGTCTACGATTTGAACGTCGACGAATTTTGATGCATCCCTTAAACACTAGGCTTGAGCCCTGTTCCCGAGAGGGAAACCAGATTTTTATAGCAGCTCAGGTTTTTTGAAGCAACGCTTAAACTGTGAAATTTATTAACAAAAAAATCAATTAGCACAATTAACAACACAAACTTAATTACTAATCACTTACAATTAAGTGGTTTCCTCTGCCACGACTTATTTTTAAACTTTCAAATCAAGGGTGGTTTAATACGGGTGCAGTTACCCTAAATCGGTAGCTTTTGCGCGGGTGCTATTTTTGGGACACAAATGTTCATGATTACTATTCGAATCTAGACCAATTCCTTCTTTTTGTGTCTACTTACATTACACTCCACTGGCACGATGTTTC
>NW_026916489.1:0-630 GCF_035046485.1 Aedes albopictus
CAAAGTATGTGGCATGTTATAGTTATTACTAATATAAATGAAGGATACTGAATAGCGAATGTAAAGATGAACAGCATTTAAGAAGAGGACACCTGGAAAGACTTTGTACATTCTTGATTCCACAACATACAACGACAAAAAGAAAAAGCATTTTGATCGCTGGTGTAATTCACTGGAATCAGCTTCCTTTAACTATAAGACAACTGTCAACTAGCAGTTCATTCAAAGCAGCACTAGATAGACGTTAAAGTGTATATGTAGAGATATGTAGGTGTTTAAAGACAAGAAGTCAAATTAGAATAGGTTGAATAGGATTAATTTTTATTCTGTTATTATTAACTGTAACTATTGCACTCCTCAGACACGAATGCCACATAAGTGGTAAAGTGTCTTTAATAAATATTAATAATAATAATAATTGCTCTCCTAATGTTAACTCAAAATGTTGTTTTTCCTTGACCTGAAAAAAGGGTACTACCTACAGGCTTACGTATGTTCAATAAAAATTAAAATTACAAATTTCGATAAGGAGCCAAAGGCTTAACATGACCTAGAATAATAAATTGAAAGAGCCAAAGGGCTCGTGTTCCATAACAAATTGGAACTCACTCACCTCATGAATGCTAAAAA
>NW_026916489.1:653-3000 GCF_035046485.1 Aedes albopictus
TGTAGCCGGCTCGAGTGGCTAAGTCTCAGATCTACTAAAGCGTTCGAAAATTGTTTAAACAAATGGCTTAAGCGCCACCTCCTAAGAGGACCACTTGTCGTTTTAGTTGCCCGGCAAAACTCAAGCCTCAGGGCGAGTTCTTTTATAGTCAATAGACCGAACGTGTTAGCAGATACTCTGATTCAATTAGTACTCGGAACGCAACTCCTAACCAACCCGAAAAGCAATACAGAGCTCGAATTCCTACCAGAACGAAAGCACGTGGTCGACCAGTTTTCATCACAGGCCAAGTTCTTCCTCAAACCCTCTAACCCTAATGCTTCAGACACAAGAATGGGGGACTGAGATTCCCAAGCAGTCCACACTTGGAGTACATCAACAAAACTACAACAAAACGGAACGAACGAAACGTGAAAATACCTTCTACACCAGTGCAATCATCTATCGGAAGTTCTAGCTCACTAATTACACAACATTTAAGAAAACACGAAAACTTTTATTCAAACTACATCTATTCCACTAAACATTCATTTTTATTCGGGTACCCTAGCCATCTTCTCTCACTCTCTTCCTTCCTTCCTCTCCCTTCTAACTACCTAACGGTGCGGATTTCTTGCTATAAAAACTCTGAAGCTTTCTCTACCTTCTTTACGCTTTAAGCACGCTCAAAAAAACATTTGTAGTTCTCCCGCAGGAGCTTACTCACGGTTTGACTCTTCCTCTCGCGTCGCGTCGCCGCGCCGGCGTTGGTTCACCACAGTGAACAATGGCGCGTGGCAGAAATGACTCACCCAACTGTCTGTCGATTTGGTGGGCGGCAAATGAATAATTCCCCAATTGGCGAGGGAATCAGGCTCTTCCGGAGTGCAGTATTGGCGGTTGCAACTCCCTTCCAACTCCGGCCGGACGTTGGGGACCTTTAACCCACCATCAGTCGCTTGCGTGTACTGAGTACACGCATCTCAGAAAAATGCAAAAAAATCATCGAAATTCGCACCAAATTGAACCGGGTGTTGGTCCTATTCCAAGATCCACTCTTCTTCTTGTTAGTAAGGCAGAAAAAAAATGAAAAAATGCACGGAAAGTACTTGAAAAATACGTAATTTTAACCTCACATTTTGAATGTGTACTCAGTACACCGGCGCGACCGCTGGTGTAACTTTTTTGTGAACCAGACCGTTACACGAGCGGTCGCGTCGTGTACTCAATACACGGCATACGCTTTCAATTATGGTTTATATGCTTTACTAGATACAGTGTTGGTGTCTTCAGCAAAAATGTCCAACTGGATAATGCGCGTCTGATAGTGGACATGTGGAATTGGTCAACACGATCTGGTCCTGTCCGAGTGTCGGAATGGCCCTCGCGGGAACCTATTTCGTGGACATTTCAGTTATGGCACCAAAACTAGGCATGCGACGGCTCTATCTTCATGATTTTCCATATCCATTATTTTGGTAACCATGAAAATGATCAGTGACCTCCCTGGCTAACCCGTGGCCACCGGAATGTGCCCTGGAGGAACCTGTTTCGAGGATATTTTGACCATGACACCAAAACTCGGCTTGCGACGGCTCTATCGTCACGATTTTTCATAACCATCATCTTAGTAACCATGAAAATGACCAGTGACCTCCCTGGCTAGCCCGTGGCCACCGGAATGTGCCCTGGAGGAACCTGTTTCGAGGACATTTTGACCATAACACCAAAACTAGGCATGCGACGGCTCTATCGTCATGATTTTACTTAACCATCATCTTAGTAACCATGAACTTGACCAGTGACCTCGCTTGCTAACCCGTGGCCACCGGAATGTGCCCTGGAGGAACCTGTGTCGAGGACATTTTGACCATGACACCAAAAATAGGGTTGTGACGGCTCTATCTTCATGATTTTCCATATCCATTATTTTAGTAACCATGAAAATGACCAGTGACCTCCCTGGCTAACCCGTGGCCACCGGAATGTGCCCTGGAGGAACCTGTGTCGAGGACATTTTGACCATGACACCAAAACTAGGCTTGCGACGGCTCTATCTTCATGATTGTCCATATCTATTATTTTAGTAACCATGAAAATGACCAGTGACCTCCCTGGCGAACCCGTGGCCACCGGAATGTGCTCTTGAGGAACCTATTTTGAGGACATTATGACCATGACACCAAAACTAGGCATGCGACGGTTCTATTTTCATGATTTTCCATATCTATCATCTTTGTAACCGAAAAAAAAACTGCGAGTGACCTCTGGTTTACCCGTGGCTACCAGCCATGCAAGGGCTCTATCTCCATTATCTTCATCTTATTTTTTGTGTAACGTCCATACCTCGGTCCATACTGGGGCAAAG
>NW_026916490.1:0-3000 GCF_035046485.1 Aedes albopictus
ATTGAATCCTTCAGACCTCAATGATGAATGTGGCCGAAGACCTGAACTTATTTCGACATTCGGAAAAAAAGATATTAATCAAATTCTCACTCGCATGTGCATCTTCATACACGATGTCCTACAAGGTGTGCAAGATGGTAACACGTATACTATGATTGCGGATCAAGCGTGTCGATCGAGCTCAGCTGTGGATTTCTGGTCAAGCATGCATGTATGAATATTAATTAATAACATTCATCATTGAGATTTGCAGAATTTAATTTAACTTTGACCCTATGTCTTCATCCATGTGTTAATGCTCTACAGCGCGAAGAACCTGTTTTGAAAATTCTCCGAAGTAATTCTGATATAAACCTATTTTGCTGTTGGACCACCATTAAACCACCACCGAATAGGCTGAAAATTTGGCAGGACTCTAGTTTTGCACCAAGGATTGTAATGAACATATGGGAGCTTTGAATTTTTAACATGTTTGAAGTCTGAAGTGTCCTACTGTCCATCTTGAAGTCGCTCACAATCTGACGACTCAAGCGGCAAGCAAGACAGTCATGAAGCGAATCGAGATTGAGTCTAAGGACGAATTCATGGATTCCAGAACCCGCTTGGATGCCACTGACTGCTACTAACGACAACAGCGGAGACCGAAGTCCTCATCAACTCCGAGCCACTAACGTACATTGGCCTGGAACCAGGAGCGGAGGAAGCGTTGACCCCGATCCATTTTATTCGCGGCGTTATCGTGGTCTGACTACCCAAGTAACACACATGTTATATAAAAGTTACGACAGCGCAAGTTTTGGTTGTATAGAAGTTTATTTTACGTTGTTTCAACACAATGTTAGAATAACGTAAAATAAACTTCTATATAACCAAAACTTGCGCTGTCGTAACTCTATTATAACATGTGTGTTGCTTGGGTATAGCCTATAGACCGAAGCATTGCGGGACCGCTACACGATCACAGTGACTAGAAGATAAACTATGGGCACGGGTTGTGTCCTACTTTCCATCCATCAACCAACGGACGAAATGGCTTTCGGAGTCACCGCCACTGGCGTCAGCTTTGTACCACCCTTCGACAGCACACCCGACCAGAAGCACATAACAAGATCATAATAAAATAATGACAACTGTTGTTAGAAATAACATAGTTGATATAATTCTGTTATAAGGATTTTTCCATGTGAATATCCGTAACAAAATTATATTAACATTTGTTATAATTTTAGTAACTAAATTATAACAAAACTTATTTCATTTATTCAAACAGATGTATATCAACACTTGTTATATTATGCATTATAATATAATTGCCTCTAACATAATTTCATAACACGTTAATTGCAATCTTTGTTATATTTTTTGTAACAAAATTATTTCAAAATTTATAAGATTTTTTTGTGTTGTCGCGAAAGAGATTGAAATTTTTTGTTATTTTCTTTACTCGAGATATATAACAAAACTTGTAACAAATTTGTTCTGAAATAATGCACTTGTTATAATTTTGTTATGATTTTGAAAGTTTAGTCTAACAAAATTTGATATAATCTTGTTATGATTATATCTAAACTTGTTATATTTTTGTTTTAATTGTAACGCGTTTTGTTTGAATTTTTGTTATTTTAACTACTGACGGTACATGTTTTATAACGACCGTTGTTACAAAAATCATTGTAACAAAATAACACAACCTGTAATAAATTTGTTTTTCCCATCTAGTCGGGCATCCATTGCGCAACATGTGTTCCACACAGGACGGGACAACATCTGTTGCAATGCTCAATATGTTCTGTGACTTTCCGAAAAATTAAATATGGTTTAAATGAGGGAAAGTTGTTTGGATTTTATTTGCACTATGGTCCACTGCACGAATTTATGCTGGCCTGCTTACTCTCACAGAAAATTTGACATTTGAGCAGAGCGGCACCGCTCAAACGTCAAAATTTTCTGTGAGAGTAAGCAGGCCAGCGTAAATTCGTGCAGTGGACTATTGCATAATCGTTAGCGGGATACAAGTAGACCGACACCCGTGGCAAAAACTTCTATACCGCAAAGAAAAAAATCATTTAATGATAGTATGTATAGTTATATTTAGAGAACTAAAAAAGTGAAAATCGATGATATTTTGTATATATTTTGCTATCCTTTAAAATAAAAGTTCGAAGCTGCCACAACTAATGTGTTGCTGTGGAGGTTTGGTTTGATTGAGGTGGTCCTATTTGTAAGAGGAGAGCATATAATATCTGGTGGCAAACCGTATGGAACAGAATGCTATGCGGAAATTTTTTGAAACTGTTAATAGCGTGCAGAGAAAAACAGTATCGTCTCCGCTATAATCCGCAATGCAATAATTTGTAAGGTAACTTCATGACAGATAAAACTAGAGTAGCTGTCAGGTGAAGAGAGTTCTTCGAAGATATTTTACATGGAAAAGAGTCAGCATGTTAGCCATCAATTCCAAACATCAGTGACGATTAATACGATTGGGGGAAATGAGCAGAATAATTTTTTTGCTTTTTTGACATACTGGGGGATAGGTGATATAAGCATTTAGCCGTATATCGGGCCAAACACTGCATTTTGGTAGCACTTATGGCGCATATACTGCTGATTAGCATTTAATGACCTGTTGTAAAGGCGAATATAGTGCTAAATAAATGCCGTTTTAACTGGTTATTGGTTACCTGGGAAGCGATTACGGCACCGAATGATTCCGTTCTATTTGTTTTCATGGGTGCTCACTTCTAACAAAAAATACAAAAATTAGAAACAAAACAAACACCGCCTCAATCCTTTGTTTTTCGTAGGATGAATATGGGAGCCACATGCCTAATAAGGGAACCAATACCCTACAGGGGATAGACAAAATGATCGGGACAGGCAACATTTTCTATTCTCAAAAAAAATTCAAATAGCTGTAACTTTTCGAAAAGTGCATCAAATATTTTCAAATTTTCACTGTAAGTTGATCAACTAGTTGTGTATCAGTGGACAAGAAAA
>NW_026916491.1:0-3000 GCF_035046485.1 Aedes albopictus
GGCGAAGACAGCATCTTTCACATTTTCGGAGATGAACCGCGGGCTGAAAATCTCCTTAATAAAGCTTATTATAATAATAACAGTAGTCTTCTAATTTCTAAATGGGTTAGAACGCGAGATATTCCTAAAAAATGTCCTGCTATCCCATATGTCCGACATGGTGCCCTGTGTAGCAGATTCCCAGTGGCCAATGTTCCCGGAGCCACTGTTTCAACATATAAACACATTCTTGACGAAATTATCTTTAAAAAAAAAACATTCTTTAAGAGACATAATGACCACAATGCATTATTCGTAACTTTTTTAAGCCCGAAGAAGGTTAAACAACAAACAATTACTATTTTAGGTTACTCTTAAAATACGGCTCTCCGAATGCCACCCACTGCGACTGCGTGCGACGATATCCATTTCATCCGAAACCGCCTGATCTTTAACTCCAAATTTATTACCCAATTCATATAAGCACTACCGAGGTCATTAATTCACGTATTCATTAATGTACACACAGATTTATCGCTTATTTAAATTATCTTCTTAATGACACTTTTCCCCTGCCGAAAAATGAGCCTCGAATTAATCTGAATTATTTATGTGGCAACTTTGTAAAGCGGCATTCGATCCCCTCGAAGGAGGACACACACATCCCATTCTATTCATTCTTTGTTCGATTCGTTTCGTCGAGAGGTGGCGCGGTTGGTTAGTGCAGTGTGTGTGTCACCAAATATACGACTGATCAGACCAGTTGCATCAGAACGAATGCAACGAAGAATGACCACATGTAGGACTTCTTAAGGTGAAACGGGACGCCGTGTTATTTTTCCTATCTTGCCTCTCTTTCTAACAATTTGCCTCGCGATTTTGAAGATGGTAATCTCGAGTTCTATCGCACTGAAGCTGCTGAAAACCAATCAGCATATGCACTGCAAGTGAGCATACACAATGATAGGTTTTTGTTGCAAAATATGAATCTGAATCTGAGAATCTGAGAATCTGAGAATCTGAGATTACCATCTTAGTAGCCACAGAGCAATGGCGGGTATTTCCTCGACCGTCCCGTCCGCCCTTAACAGTGAAATTCTATAGCAGCAATGCATATGGTACGGTGACACCTACCGCAACAAAAGGTTCTTGCTGATTCAACAGGGTCCAGAACGTGTGACCTACCACATGCGTGTTTGGTTAAGTCACCAATCGCACCTATTTGGTTGGCCAGTATCCGATTTCAAAGATGATTGTACCGCCTTGTGCATGTATTTTCGTTAAACGATCATTGTCTCATGTGTCGGGATCCAAAACAGATATGATGTCTTTTTGTACAACCAAAACGAATTGTTCACACAATCTTACACAGTGTAGTGGCAGAGTGTTAGAAGTTATAGAGTAAAGTGGGGCAAAAGTTCGAGTGAGGCAAGTGTTTCTCTTGAAGTTTTTGAGCTTAATTCAAATTATATCTTTCGGTTGTCAAGGTTGTTCGAAGCCTTTTTGATAAAGAGTCATTCACTCCAAAAATTATGAAAATTTATCAATATTTTGAAAAGTTATGACAAAATGTTGGGTTTTGATCGTAAAATTGTAATATGCGATAGTCCTTCCAACGCATGGAATGGAATTGTAATGAAATCGAATTCGATATTTTATTTTGGGGCGAAACTAGGTATATTTTGAAGATGCTTAAGCATGTATAACTTTTTACAAAAAAGATTTGAAATAGTTAGATAGATTTGAAATAATTAAAAAATCGAGTTTTGCAACGAGTTGCATACAAAGTTTTTTGTAATTACGAAAAACACCCATCGATTACCACCTTCATGAGCCTTCATGTGCTACATGAGCACATTCTGAGACAACATGCAAGCGGGCTTCCACGTGTTTTAGCCTTTTACCCAATCAAGTAGGCGTTTAAGTAGGCGGGCTGATCAGGACAGACCGAGATGACTGTTACAAATTTTCAAGCTCCCGTTCAGTTTGGTCTGTCACTTTTCCTTCAAATTCTGCAAGAAAAAATGCCGAAAATGAACTGCATTTCGTGCTCGAACATAAAGGAGATATACTTCCGGAAAGTTAACTCAGTTTGTAGTACAAAAGAATGTAAAATAATAATCGAATTTGCCATTCAAACAATAGTGCCGAAAAGTACTACTTTTCGGCACACTTAAGAGTGCCGAAAAGTAGTACTTTTCAGCACTGTTGTTCAACTGATGAAAAATAGGCCTTTTCACTACAATTTCACTGATGGAAAAGTAAAACTTTTCGGAACGTAATTACAAAAATCATATTTTACACATAGTTGAGGCAAAAATTCGAATTGTGGGAGTCTCTCTACCTGGTGTTCATTGATTACGAAAAATCTTTCGACCGTCTCAATTACGGAAACATGTGGGAAGCCCTCAGGCGCAAGGGTGTCCCTGAGAACATCATCGGCCTCATTGAAGCCAAGTACAGAGCATTTCGTGCAGAGTACTGCACAACGGTGTTTTGTCAGATCCCATCCGAATCGTTGCTAGAGTGAGGCAAGGATGTATACTGTCACCGCTGTAGGATTTTTCTTCAATTAAACCTAAAACACAAGACTCTTTTTTTTTCATTTTCATTTTTTCAATTTTATTTACACTAGAACTCGCGCACTAATAGAAAGCATCTTTCTCCCAAAATCACAACTGTACCTAATAACTTCGCTTACAAAACTGACTCGCACAGGTGCATCCTCCGCTCACTTGGCTTGTCCGTCATCCATGCGCTAGAATGCCACGCACACCAGCGCACCATACACGAAGCATGTGTATACGGCTTCGTTGACGACATGCTTGCGCAGCTTGATTCCGTTCTTCCTTTGTTTGCCGAAAACACTGATACAAATTCTAAAGCTATTTCTGTTTGTACTTTTAATGGAATATTCCAAATAAATAAAGAACAAATCTATTCTGAATAATAACATTTAATATAATTTATCTACCTAACTCCCTACATCCTCCTTTACCTCTACTCTTAAAACAATATGAA
>NW_026916492.1:0-3000 GCF_035046485.1 Aedes albopictus
AATCGAACCCGCCGTCTGCGGATTAGCCTTAACCACTAGGCTAACTGAAGACCCCATTATTGTTATATACTGTTCCTCAAGGCACTACAAAGGCTGGGTTATTCGCGCAATACAGATCCCATTGAGATCACTAGTCTCTGCCCAGCCACTCCAATCCCTAGCTTGCGATTGGAAAGCGATTCCCAAAGGAATATCAACAGAAATTCTTTCAGGTATATTTGCAAGTGTTCCTTCCGAGATTTCTTTAGGAATTACTTCATACATTCCTTCAAGAATTCTACTAGAGATTGCTCCAATAATTCAATCTGGAATAATCCGAAGTATTGCTGTAGGAATATCTGCCAGAAACCCTTACAAGAACTTTTACCAGAGATTGACTAAAAATAAATCCAGGAGTTCCTTAAAACATTGTACAATACATTCTTTTGTGAGTCCATAAAAAGATTCCAACAATAATTCGTCGAAAATTATTGCAGACATGGATTCCTTCATATTTTTTTTCCTACAGAAACTCTCCCAGGAATTTGTTAAAAACGCTTTCCTGGGATTTCCAAAGGGATTCCTCATGGGATTTATTGAGGAATTCCTCCAGGTTTTCCTTCAGGAATTCCTCCAGGGCTGCAACCGGCAATTTCTTCTGTGTTTCTTTTAGGAACAACTCTTGGGATTATTTTAAAAACTCCTCCAAGGATTCCCTCAGAAACACTTTTTAGAATTTCTTCAGAAGTTCCTCTTGGAATTCTTTCAGGAATTCCTCCAGACATTAATCCAGTTCTTTCTCCAGGGACTGTTTAGGGATTTCCTTAGGAGTGCCTTTAGGAACTGTTTCCAGGTTTCCTTCAGGAACTGCTACAGGGATTCCTCAAAGAGTTCCTCCACGAACTCTTCTTAAAATTCCTACAGGGTTTTTCCAAGGATTTCATCTACAATTTCCTCTGGAATTATTCCTGGGATTCCTTCAGGAATTTCTCTCGAATTTCTTCTGATATTGCTTCAGGAATTTTCCAGGATTCCCTACAGAAATGCCCCTAGAAATCCTCCAGATATTCCTCCAGGAATTCTTCTAGAGACTCCTCCAGGAGTGTTTCTTCCGTTAATCCCTGCAGGCATTCCTCTACACCCAAAACAAAGCGCGCATATTCCGTGCATAAACGCGCACGCTGCAAGCGCAAAAGTAGCTTGTCGGCGGTAGAAGCACTTTTCCGCGCTTATTTGATGGTGCGCCTGCGCGCACAAAAATTCGAGTAGTATTTTTGACCACACATTGACAAGCTGCAATGTGTGGGTGTCATCGGTTGCTACGTTGCTGTGAATGTATTGGTGCTCACATACTTTCGCGTCACCAATACATGCAAAACGTGCATCTGTATTGGTTGGGAAAAATGTTGAGAATGTGTGGGTGTCCTACCGTGATCGGTGGTTTGTCTTCGTTCCGATCGAATGATGGACACGGGTGCGATTATCGGTCCTCGTAGGCGAACGGCATTGCGGATTCTTTGCCGTTTATGAGACATTTGGGAAAGTTCGTCTCCCCATTTCGCTCCCATTATCCCATTCAGTTCAAACCTGTGACAGCAAGATGAGCGAACCAAACAATGATACGACAGAAGGGGTGGCGGGTGGGTGCCTGTAGTAGTCGGATGCGATGCAGAAAGGTACCGGCGTAACGGGCTCAGACGCACCGTGATGACAGCAGCAGGAAACAGCGGTGTTGGCTTACCCGAGTTACCATCCCAGGGTGGTTAGGTTTTGTACTTTTCGTCGTCTGCAACTACTATTATAAATATGAATATGGTAGACGTTGAGAAACAAAATTCCTTCGGCAACTCGGACAATATTTTATTTAAAATTTATCGGCAAACTTATTTATGGATTCTTTAAGAAGTTTATTAAAAAATTCTCGAAATCTTTTTTTTGGTTTTTACTTTATGTTAGGTATTTTAACTAAATGCTCATTCTACGCTCAAATCTATTTTTGGGAAATTACTTTGGCATTTCTTTGAGCATTTCTTTGTCAATTTTTAAGGAAATGTCTGCGGTAGTGTTTGAGGAGTTATTCGTAGTTCCTTATATAAGTTTCTTTGGCAAATAATTAAATTATTGCTACAGCAATATACTGGCAGTTTAGTCAGCGTTTCTCAAGGGTTCCTTCAGGAATTTCTCCAAGGATTTCTCCAGAAATGTCTCCAGGGCTACTTCCAGGGTTTCCTCCAGGAATTTCTCCAGGAATTGCTCCAGAAATTTCTGCAGGGATTCCTCCAGTCTTTCTCCAGGAATTTCTCCAGGAATTTTGTCAGGGATTCCGATAGGAATTTCTCCAGGGGTTCCTCCAGAAATTTCTCCAGGGATTCCTCCAGAAATTTCTCCAGGGATTCCTCCAGGAATTTCTCCAGGGATTCCTCCAGGAATTTCTCCAGGGATTCCTCCAGTCTTTCTCCAGGAATTCCTCCAGGAATTTCCTCAGGGATTCCGCCAGGAATTTCTCCAGGGGTTCCTCCAGTAATTTCTCCAGGGATTGCTCCAGAAATTTCTCCAGGGATTCCTCCAGGAATTTCTTCAGGGATTCCTTCAGGAATTTCTCCAGGGATTCCTCCAGTCTTTCTCCAGGAATTTCTCCAGGAATTTCCTCAGGGATTCCGCCAGGAATTTCTCCAGGGGTTCCTCCAGTAATTTCTCCAGGGATTCCTCCAGAAATTTCTCCAGGGATTCCTCCAGGAATTTCTCCAAGGATTCCTCCAGTATTTCTCCAGGAATTCCTCCAGGAATTTCCTCAGGGATTCCGCCAGGAATTTCTCCAGGGGTTCCTCCAGTAATTTCTCCAGGGATTGCTCCAGAAATTTCTACAGGGATTCCTCCAGGAATTTATCCAGGGATTCCTCCAGTATTTCTTCAGGAATTTCTCCACGATTTTTTTCAGGGATGTTGCCAGGAATTTCTCCAGTATTTCTCCAGTATTCCTCCAGGAATTTCTCCAGGGATTCCTCCAGGAATTTCTCCAGG
>NW_026916493.1:0-3000 GCF_035046485.1 Aedes albopictus
GACTACAGAATTCACTTGCACTTTTCATCGAGGTAAACATTTAATTTAACACTTTACTGCTTCAGAAATACCGACAATCGAACCGCTGGTTATTCGGAGAACATTTTAGAATACACGGAGAACGGCTTTAATACACTGTACTACCAAGCCCGAAAATCGTTAAAATATTTTTTCCGACGATTTAGATTTTCTTCCCGACGACCGACGGACGATAAAACGTAAACAGAACTAAATGTTTCGATCCGCGTGGGGATGATTTTGCTCACACACACGAAAGCGCTGCTCATGCTGTATGAAAACTTTCAACTCTCCATACAGTATTTGTATGCGTGCATCATCAATCACAGATTATTCGAGTTCGCAATCGAGTAGTTCATACAGTAGGTCTCGTATCGTGATACTGTTTTCGGGACGTATGTATGAGTGGATGAAAATAGGAGCGTTTGTGCGCAAGGGACTGTGCACGTTTTGCGCATATTACAAGCACTTTTAGTGCACAAATCAGCATGAGCTAAAACGTGCACGGATCCTAGTTTTGGGTGTAGGATATCCTCCAGGGATTCCTCCAATAATTCCTGCAGGGCATAATCCGGGAAATCCTTCTGTGTTTTTTCTGGAACAACTTATTTAAAAAAATCCTCCATAAAGCCTCTCAGGAACTCCTCTTGGGATTCCTTCAGCAATCCTACCTTGTATTCTTTAAGGAACTTCTTCATGAACTAATTCATTACTTCCTCCAGGGACTGTTAATTTCTCTATTATTTTTTTCAAGGATTTCTCTGAAAATTCCTCCAGGAGTCAGAAATTTCTCTAAGAATTTCTCCAGGAGTTCCTCAAGAGATTCTTTTAGTAATTCCTACAGGCATTCCTCCAGTATATCTACCAGGGATCCCTCCAAGAATTTCTACAGGATTTGTTTCAGAGATTCCTCCAAGAAATCCTACAGGGTTTCCTCAATGTATTCCTTCACTAAAGAGATTCTTCCAGTAAATGCTTCCAGGATTCTCCCATGAATTCCACTAAGAATTCCTACACAAATTTATCCAGGAAATCTTCAAGGGATTTTTTTCCAGAGACTCCTACAGGAATCCCTCCAATGATTTCTTCAAGGATTACTTTAGGGAATCCTCTAAAAATTCCACCAGGAATTCTTCTAGGCATTCTTCCAGGAAATTTGTCAGGCTTTCTTCAAGGGAATCCTCTTTGGATTCTTGCAGAGATTCCTCCAGGAGTTTCTCCTGGGATTGCTTCAGGAATTCTTGTTGGGATTCCTCCAGAAATTCATGCAGGCATTCCTCCAGGATTTCATACAGGAATTTCTCCAGGGTCTCGTCGAGGAATTCCTCCAGAAATTTCTTCAGGGATTTCTCCAGGAATTTCACCAGGAATAAATAAAAAAATCCATCATAAATTATGTCAGCAATTCATCCAGGAATTTCTCCAGGTAACTCTTCAAAAGTTCTTCCAGGATTATCTCTAGGAATACCTTCTAGATTTTTTCAGTAATTGCTCCAAGAATTCTTCCAGATTTTCCTCCAGGAGCTGCAGCAGGGATTCCTCTAGGATTTTTTTTTCAGAAATTCTTGCAGGAGTTTCTCCAGGAATACTTTCAGGAGGGATTCCTTCAGGCATTTCTCCAGGAATTTTACCTGTAAGTCCTTCATGAATTGCTATAAGGATTCTTCCTGTTATTTCATCTCGTATTTCTCCAGGGATTCCTCCAGAAGTTCATCTAAGGATTCTTCTAGCAAATCCTCTAAGGAATTCTTCCAGAAAATTCTCCAGGAATACATACAGCAAATTTTCAGGAATTCCTCCAGGTATTCCTCTAGAGATTCCTCCAGGGATTTCTTCACATATTTCTTCAAGCATTCTCTCAGGGATTCCTTCAGAAATTCCTTCGAGGATTTCTCCAGGAATTCCTCCAGAAATTTCGCTACAAATTCCTTCAGGGTTTTCTCAAGGGATTTTTTCAGAAATAGAAAAATAATAAACTTCTCCCAGAATTCCTCTAGAAATTTCTCTAGAAATGTATAGAGTAATTATTTTTAGCACTCCCCCAGAAATTCCTCCAGGAATTTCATCATGGCTTCCTACAGCAGTTTCCACAGGAATAACTTTAGGAATTCCTCCAGACATTCCTCCAGGATTTTATGCAGGAATTTCTCCAGGAACTTTTACAGGAATTCCTTCAGAAAATACCACAGATTTTTTTTCAGGAATTCCTCCAGGAACTTCTCCAGAAATTGCTCCTGAACATCCTTCAGAAACTATGTCAGCAATTCCTCTAGGATTTTTCTCAGAAATTCTTCCGGGAAATTCTCCAGGAATATTATCAGGAATTTTTCATGGATTCCTCCAGAGATTCGTCCAGGAATTCCTCTAGAGATTTTTCCAGGAATCGCTTCAGGGATTCTTCCAGGAATTTCTCCAGGGATATTCCCAGAGATTCTTTCAGGGAATTCTCCAGAAATTCCTCCAAGGGTTCTTGCATTAATTCCTCTTGGAATTTCTCTAGGGATTTTTTTCAGACATTGTTTCAAGAATTCATCCAAGAAATTTCTCCAGGAATTCATGATGGGTCTCATCCAAGAATTTTTTCAGGAATTACGCCAGGAACTTGTTCAGAAGTTTCTCTAGAATTCTCTCTAAAGATTTTCCCAGGAATTGCTTCAGGGATTCCTCCAGCAATTCCTGCAGAGATTTCTTTAAAAAAAATCCTCAAATGATTCATTCTGAAATTTCTCTAAGATTTCCTCAAGAGATTTCTTCTAAAATTTTTCTAGGGATTCCTCTCAGAATTCCTTCAGGAATTTCTCCAGAATATTCTCCAAGGAATCCTCCAGAAATTTACCTAGGATTTCTTCTAAGATTTCTTCATGAGATGTCTTCAGATATATCTCTAGGTATTCCTCCCATAATTTATACAGGAATTCCTCCAGGTAGACTTTCAGAAATTCTTCTAGGGATTGCTCCAGGAATTCCATCAGGGATTCTACA
>NW_026916494.1:0-75000 GCF_035046485.1 Aedes albopictus
GTATGTCAAAAGAGTCTCACCGAGTGTATTTCGTATCTCTTTTGACAGGCATGTCATAAACGCGCATCGGGATCAGCTAAAACTCATCAGGCCACCAGTAACTTCAGCGAGGTTTCAAATTACGGTACCATCGAAACAGTGTTCGAAAAGACAGAGGTCAGACAGCCTCTCTGGTGAGGAGGATTTCCACGGTTTCCCAGATGTACCTTTAGTTCCGGAAAACTCGGGAAGTGATGGTAGGCGTTTCAAAATAGCGAGACGCAGTCCCATTCGCACGCGCAGTCATACGAGAGCAAGCAAGACGAATTGAAGATGCAGCGAGGTAGCAGAGATCCAGCTGACGGTGGTGGATTACTCAGATCCAAACTGTCATTTCGAAAGTGTTGTAGTAAGAAGAAAAAGAGAAAGTAAATTTAAGACAAAGTGATGATGAATTGATATAAATTAATGGTTCTTGAGATGTGACCTAAAATTTCGAATGCATTGTAAGTTTTAACATAACATAAGATGAAATTTGTAAAGGGAAGAATTTAAAAAGAAATTTGAGTTTAATTGTGTGCTATTCAATGAATGTTCTGCGATAAAAAAAAAAGTTCGATATGTTTCAACTAAAGGGGAAAGAACTGTTATGTTCGACCTAATGTCAGAATCCTCACATTCCATAAATGAAGTTTATAGCTCAATGTTCACTAGAGTGAATTCAGAATTATAGCAGCTAGGTATGAAGGAAGAATAAATATACGACGGCGAGCTCTTGTATCTTGACTGTTAACAGAGTTGGACGTATTTCATTTTATCTCCGAAGCTATAGATCAGAACATAAAAGGATACTCCTTTGGTTCCCATTAGCACTTACGGCCGATTCCTTCACTTGCGATCAACTCGTAAACCAAATATATCTAGCTCAAAGTCCAAGCGATGGTGAATAAACTGGCGCTAAAGTGCTAATAGGTTAAGCCCTCCCATCGCGTCAAGATCGAATATCCAGGGGGAGGGTCTGGATCTTAATGTGATCAAATCTGGAGCTCGATTTGAATAGGTCGTATGTGCTTTTGTCGATTAAAAATTCGATCAGTTGGATTCGCTTATTATAGCGAAAACCGTTGAAATTGAGCAAAGTTTATACATACAGCAGAATCCTCACAAAACAGGCTATCTGTTCCATCATTGAAAGTTTGCAAAATATCTGCCTTGTTGCTACAATGACTACGATAAACTGATCGAATTTTATATCGACAAAAGCACATACGACCTATTCAAATCGAGCTCCAGAAATACTTAATTCTTACATGTTCTCTAGCGCCACCAATGCGTGAAGCTCCAAATTAAACGGACCAGCATCTGTAAGATATTGATCTACCAACAAATTGATCTTCTAACAAGTCAGGATCATGAGATATAGAAGAACAAATTTGGGGTCCAAATGGACCCCAGGTTTCCAAAATTTTAAGGTTTCCTGTAGAGGGTTAATGAACTTTTTTGACATTACCTACAACTGCTAATGGATCTGCTGATTATCAAAAATATTTCCTTTTTTAAATCATAAAATTATTTTTGCTAGTAATACGTGCTGTATGGAAACGCTGATCACTTTCAGTTCATCATTCATTTTCCGGTATTTTTTTCCCAAAATTTCAGAGCCATCTAAAACGCGCCATTCTGGAGATCATCGCATCCGGGGTGGCGTCGAGCACGACCGATCTGGAAAGCTTCGTCAACTGTACCCTGTTCAGTTGCGAGAAGAAGTGTCGCTTCTCGTTTACCATAGATTCACTGGAACAAAGCCATCGACCTTCGGCATGGTCCAAGAAGGACAAATCGGATGTCAACGGGGAAACGGAAAACATAGACCCGATAGCAAGCTGTGTCCGCTTTCTACTGGAATACGAGTTCATCCGGCTGCAGACCAATGCGGAAAGCGGTGAATCGTTGCTAGTATCCACTCCGCTTGGAAACGCATGCTTGTCGGCCTCGATGGCCCCTCGGGACGGGTTCCTCTTGTTCAGCGAGTTGCAAAAGTCCCGGCAATGTTTCGTGCTGGAATCGGAACTGCACGCCATCTACCTGGTGACTCCGTACTCCGTCAGTTACCAGTGGCAGAACATCAGCTGGGTGGATTTTCTCGAGCGTTGGGAAAACATGGACCCGGCGATGCGACGAGTCGGCGAGCTGATTGGCATTCGCGATGCTTTTTTGGTGAAGGGATTGCGCGGTAAGATCGGTGAGGCCGACCACGGCACTCTGATGACACACAAACGGTTCTACACGGCATTGGCGTTAAAGCGACTGGTCGACGAAGAACCCCTGAGTGCGGTGGCACAACAGTTCCAGTGCTCTCGTGGTTTGCTGCAAAGTTTGCAGCAAGTGGCGTCCACGTTTGCAGGTAGGTTAAATGTCAAGTTCTAGGATCGCAATACTATTTTCACCGCAAATTCATTTCAACTACACAATAACTGTTTTGGCAGTCGACAACGGAAACCAAATTCTACTCATTAAACTTTTTGCAGATCCGTATTGTGTTCCTAGTTCAGCTAGTCTAATCAACCTGTATTTCATACAGGTATCGTCATGGCGTTCTGCAAATCGCTCAACTGGAACCTGCTGGCGATGATCATCACCCAGTTCCGAGAACGGCTCTATTTCGGAGTGCAACCGGACCTTCTGGACCTGATGCGAATCTCCAGCTTGAACGGCCAACGAGCCCGATTGCTGTTCAACGCTGGCGTTACAGGGCTGCTGGATTTGGCCAATAGCGATCCGCTCAGGATCGAGCAGATCTTGTACAACTGTATCAGCTTCGAGACGGAACAGCGACGCAATGGCGAAGAGGAATTTGAAACACGACGCAGACTCAATCAGCGCAATCTCTACGTGACGGGGAGGGCTGGTCTGACCGTGCAGGAGGCTGCTCAGTTGCTGGTAAAGGAAGCCCGTCAGTATATTCAGCTGGAGATGGGGGTTTGTAATCCGAATTGGGAGGAGAGCGAAGAGGCGGATAAATCACTTGTAGTGGAGAAGGTTGAGAGTGAAAACCTTTTCTCGCCTGTTCAGGCGATTGAGCAAAAAGAAACGGAAGTAATTTCAGCACCTCAACAACCACGACAGCAGATTCCCTCGGTGACATCGTTCGAAGTATCCGAGTTGGACAGTGACAGAGAAATCGAAAAGCTTCACAATTCACTGATAATGAACTTTTCGCACGTGATGAATGATGATAAAATTTCATCTCAGCAGCCCGGTGGCGGGAAGTACGACAGTTTGAACGTAGTAGACATTTGCGCTGATACGAGTTTGTACGAAAAATTTGCTGGCATACTAGATCGGTCCGATTCTGTTAGCGTATCGTTCGCTGTTGGCCAGTTTGATCGTTCCAAATCAGTCATCGGTGGCAATTTGCTGATCAACCAGCAAGTGAAAAGCAAGCAAGATGAAATAGTACAAAACTATCCGTTCCTGTTTGACGAGAATCTCTATCTGAGCGGTGTTGCATTTACCTTTCCGACAGTTGTCGCAGAAGAGTCCGAAAATGTGGTATATTACCTAAATCTTCTAAAGGGTACTTCAGTCAAATGCGAGCAAAAGAAACGACTAGTTGCGAGATTGCTGGAGCGAGAGACTAGCACTGTTGACCTGTACGATGCCAAGGAGCAGCTTAAGATGGTCTACCGAAGTGGATTACTGTCGTTAGAGCAAGAAGTGATCGCCAGCATACGCGATCCCAAGGTAGCCTGTTGGCTGCTGCAAGTCGAGGAAAAGATTATTCCACTGCAAGCAATGGTGAGTATTAGAAATTCTTCTGATCCTAAAATATTGTTCAAAACACTTATACCTAACAAGTCACTGATTTTCGTATTATCGAAATCCGAATCCCGGAAATCTCGGCACTTTTTATCGGATAATGATAAAACTTTAACAAGCTCTGCCAGTCTTATCAGTTCCAAAGACATTTCAATAAATTTCGCAAAACGTTAGCAAGAATTTGAAATAATTTTGAGAGTATTTAAAAAACAGTTTGTGACAGAAAGCAAGCATAATTTTCAAATCAAAACTAATCATAATTTCTGTATAACTATGTTTACTGTAGGAGAGTATGCGGGTGCTCCCGACGAACTTACGTGATTCAAGCTCGTCATTATGTTTCGTTGGTTTTCGACGCTGCTTGTATTCTTTTATTTCACTTGCCTACATAATATGACACCAAATGGGCCTAGCCAGAGGATGCCGTAAGATTTTTTTCTTTAAATTCGAGCCAAGTCACTATTATCAATAATTCAGAGTTCCGGAAAAATATTTCTAGAAATACACTATTCTCCATGAACTTTGTTTTTTTAGAAAATTACAAGAAATTTCGCCAAGTATTTCTCTAAGAGCATCACTTTAATCTTAGCATAGAATTAAACCAAATAATAACTTAAATAAATAATAATACAAAAGCAACATGCCAAATTAGGGAAAGAGAAGATCTTTGTAGAACCATATGCTTTGATAGTAGCACAAAATTCATGAATTCTCACTATCATTCAATTCAAACAAACTTCATGCATGCCAAGAGCAAAAAATCTAGAATTTCTTTATGAATTATCTTAGGGACACTTTCAGAAATTCCTCCAGGTATTTCTTCAGGGACTTCTCCCAGGAATTCCTCCTTCCTGAATTATTCCATGGACGTCTTGCGGGGTACCAAGAATTTCTCCAAGGATTCCCAAAGGAATTTCACCAGAGATCCTTTAAGGTATATCTGCAGGTGTTTCAGAGATTTCTCCGTATATTCCTTCAAGAATTCCTTCGGGAATAAATCGAAGTACTTCTGCAGGAATTTATTATAGGAATTCTTTCAGAAAATTTTACCAGAGATTATCAAAAGAATCTAGCAGGAATTGCTTTTAAAGTTTGTACATAAAATCCTTTAGAAGTCAATCCAAAGAGTCCTACAATAATTCGTCCAGACAAAAACTGCAGACATGATTTCCACCAGATTTTTTCCTAAGATCCCTTAAGAAATTTTTCCGGGAATTCGTTAAGTAAGATTTCCTGGGATTTCCTAAGGAATTCCAGATTACCTGGGATTTCCTAAGAAATTCCACATGAGATTGCTTCCAGAATTCCTCATGAGGTTTCTTCAAGAATTCCTCCAGGTATTCCTCTGAGAATTCCTTCAAGCTTTTACTCGGCAAATTTCAGAAACAACTCCAGGGATTATTTTAAAAATTCCTCCAAGAGTTCCCCTAGGAACTCTTGTTGGAATTCGTTCGGGAATTTCTTCTTAAATTCTCTGAGGAACTTCCCCAGAAATTGATCCAGTACTTCTTTCAGCAACTGTTTAGGGATTCCCCTAGGAATTCTTCTTGGGATTACTTCCGGGATTCCGCCTCCAGGGATCCCTTCAGGAGCTGCTACAGGGATTCCTCAACGAGTTCCTCCACGAACTCTTTTTAGGATTCGTTTAGGATATCTCCAAGATTTCCTTCTGCAAATACTGCAAATAGAATAAAGTACTGTTTCTGGAATTTCTTAAAATACCTCCTGGGATTCTCTCAGAAATTCCTCCTGGGATTCTCTCAGAAATTCCTCCTGGGATTTCTTCAGGAATCCTTCTTAGGTTTCCTTCAGAAAGTCCTCAAGAAATTCCTCCAGGAAAATCTGCAGGAATTCCTCTAAAAACTCCTCCGGGGATTCCTCCGGGAATTCCTGTAGGGAATCCTCCAGGAATTCCTCTTGGAATCCCTCCAGAAATACCTCCAGGAATTGTTCAAGAGACTCCTTCAGGAGTTCCTCTATAGATTCCTTCAATAATTCCTCCATGTATTCTTTCAGGACCTCCTCTATTCTAAACATTCCTCCAGAAAT
This sequence comes from Aedes albopictus, assembly GCF_035046485.1. NCBI lineage: Eukaryota > Metazoa > Arthropoda > Insecta > Diptera > Culicidae > Aedes > Aedes albopictus. The sequence continues at coordinate 5,848 of NW_026916494.1, forward strand.
TAATCTAGGAATTGTTTCAGGGATTCCTTCAGGAATTCCACCAGGAATTTCCCTTCGAACTCTCCAGGAATTTATCGAAGGATTTTTTCATAGATTCCCCTAAAAATATCTTCAGGGATTCCCCCACTAACTCTTCTAGCAATTTATCTGGAGATTCCACCTGGAACTGCTTCAGGGATTCCTTCAGGAATTTCACCAGGATTACCCTTGGATTTTACTATTTACTATTTTATCCAGTAAATCTTTCAGGGATTCCTCCAAAAAATCCTCAAAGAGTACGTCCAGAGATTCCTCCAGAAGTTCCTTCAGGTTTGTCCTGGAGTTTCTTCAGGAATTATAACTGGGATTCCTACAGGGCTTCCTTCAGGGATTCCTCCAGGAATCCCTCCACGATTTTATCCAGGAATTTCTTCAGGAACTCCTCCATGAGTTCCTTCAAAAATTACCCCAGGAATTTCTTCAAGAATTCCTTCTGGATTTCCTTAAGATATTCTGAAATTTCTCCTGGAAATCATCGAAGAATTCCTTCAAAAATTCTTCCAGAAGCTTCTCCAGAAACAGCTTCAGGAATTTTTCCAGAGATTCCTCCAGGCATTCCTCTAGGAATTCCTCCGGAGATTTCTCCTGGAAATTCTTCAGGGATTCATCCAGGATTTTCACCAGGAATTCCGCTAGGAATTCCTACAGTATTTTATTCTGGAATTTTTCCAGAGATTCCTCCAAAGATTTTCACAGAAATTTCTGTGGGAGTTGCTTTACGAATTTCTCCAGAAATTGCTCCAAGGATTCTTCCAGAATTTTTTCCAGGAATTTCTCAAGAGGTTTTTTCAGAAAATTCCACCAGGGATGCCTTTTAGAATTCCTCTAGAAATTCGTCAAGGGATCCCTCTCGGAATTCTTCTAGCAATTGCTCTAAAAATTCACCCAGGAATTTGTCCAGGAATTCCTCCAGGTATTCCTCTAGGGATTCCTTCAAGGGGAATATTCCAGGAATTTCTTCAGCAATTTATTTAAGGATTTATTCCAGGAACTCATTTCATTCATTCAGATTTTTTAAAGTATACTTTCAGTAATTCCTCCAGGGATTCCTCCAGAAACTCCTGCAGAAATACCTTCAGGGATTTGGCCTGGAATTTGTGCATTCCTCTAGAGAATTTTCTAGGAATTGCTTCAGAGATGCCTCCAGGAAGTCCTTCCAGAATTCCTTTTGGGATTCCTCCAGGAATTTCATCAGGAATTCTTCTAGGGATTTTTTCCAGGAACTCTTTGAAGGGATTGCTCCAGGAATTCCTCCAGGCATTCCTGTAGGGACGCTTCCGGGGAGTCATGCAGAAATTCCTGCAGGATTGCTCCGGGAATTCATCCAAGGAATTCTCCAGGAATTGCTCCGGGAATTCATCCAGTGATGTCTTTAGAAATTACATCCTGGATCTCTTTAAAAACTTATTAAATGGATCCTTAAGAAATTTCAGAAATATTACCTTCATTTTTCCCAGGGATGCACTCAAGAATTTTTTTTATTATAACCTGAACATTGTTTTGAATTACTACAAAGATTTCTAGTGGAGTTCCTCCAGCGAATTCTATTGGAATTTTTTTAGAGAATTTTAGAGGGATGGATACAGGAGCCAGTAGATTCTTCAAGAAGAAGTCCAGAAATTCTTTCACACTAATCAACAAGATTTTTTTTTGAGTTCATCCACGTTTTTTTTGTACTCTCTGCAGCTTCTGATGCAGAATTCCTTCAGAAATTTCTCCAGTTATTCTAGGAATATATCCTTAATTTCTTATTTTTCTCTAAGAAACCCTTAAAGAGTTATCCATTAATTTTTTCAGGAACTACTCTAGAGTCCAGATAATTCTGTAGCAATTTCTCCAGGGATGTTTTGAGGGTGTTCCTTTAGAAAGCCCTTAAGGAATTCTTCAAAAAATAAAAAATATCAAGGAACTTCCTCGGGAATTTTCCCGGGAATGCCTCAATGGTTTCTTCCAACGATTGTTTTCCCCAGAAATTTCTCTTGGAATTTCTCCAAGAAGTAGAGATTGCTTCAGGAGTTTATTCTGAGAGTCCTTCAGAAATTTCTTCAGGAATTCTTCCAAGTCGTTCAGGAACTCAAATAACTTATTTTGGTATTTTGTAGGTATTTATAAAATACCTCAACGAGTTATTGGTTTGGTGTTGAGGACTGCTTGAGGTATTATTCAATTATGGAAAAATCACTATTTGTATGGAAAAATTGCTGATTATTATTTAGGTATTGCCATACCTGATTTCATTATTCATGTGTTATGCACAGAATACACACCAGTTGTTATTTTAGGTATTTTACCTCTTATGCAGGGCTTCTTAATACCTCATTCAGGTTGTAGGTATTCGGTTTTCCATACCTGAGTTTGGTATTCTTCAGCTATTTTCTCCTGCTCGGGTAATTACTCAAATTTATAGTACTACTGGGATTTATTCAGGAATTCTTTGCGGAATTATACCAGGGTTTGCAAACGAAATTCTACAATACGCACTCCTTCAGGGATTGCACCAGGAAATTCTACCGGGATTCCTCCCGAGATTTCTTCAGGAAAATTTCTTGGGCTTGTATAAGGAATTCCTTCGGGAATTTCTTCAGAGATTTATTCAGTAATTTCTCTAGTGGTTAATTCAGGAAGTCTTCTTGGAGAAGTTCCTCCTTGGTTTTCTCCGAAAATTTCACCTGTGATCCTTTAAGGAATTCTACTTGTGATTTCATCAAAGTTTTATCCAAGAATTTGTTCATAAATTTTACCAGGATAACCTTCAGGAATCCCACCAGGAACTACTCAAGATAAATTTCAGTTGAGTTTCTTTCAGGTATTCTACCTGGGATTCTATTGCGAATTCCATCTGTGTTATTTTTTCTTTCAGGATTTCTTTCAGGAATGCTTTTAGTATGCCTCCAGGGATTTCTCTGGGAATTTATTCAGAATTTTTCGCAGGCATTACTTCAGGAATTTCTTCAGGAATTATTCCAAGGATTCCTTCGAGAATTCCTCCAGGGTTTGCTTCCATGATTCATTCCTTCAGAAAGTCTTTTTGGGATTCTTCTATAATCCGTTCTAGGATTCCTTGTGGAATTCTACTACAGATTCTATCGGCGATTCTACCTGCGATTTCTTCGGGAACTCACCATTGAATGCTGCAGGGTTTACTTATGGGAATCCTTCCGGAGTAAGTCCTGGGATTTCTTACGGAATTCATCCTAGAATATCTTCGGGAATTCAACCTGGGATCCCTTCCGGAATTCTAACTCCGATTTTTTCCTGAATTCCACTTGTGATTCCTTTAGGTATCCTTCAAGAACTCGTTCGGGCATTTCTTTTGGAATTCACGGAAATCTTAAAAAAATGTCTCGATCCTGAGGTTGCTTTTTTGGGTTTCTTCAGTACATAATTCCTTCGGGAATTCCTCCAGTTATTCCTGTAGGAGTTCTTTCGGGGACTCGAGGATTCCTCCAAGGATTCCAAAAGGGGCGTCTCCAGGGATTCCTTGAAGAATAATTCTTGGGATTGATTCAGGTATTTCATTTTGGATTCCTTTGGATATAGGTATATAGAAAAAAAGCAATATTTTATTCACTAAACAACCCAATTTCATAAATTTTCGGTATAAGTACTAATGAAGTTTGTAATCTGTAATGTCTGCGAACGATGCGCTGTTGTACATCATTTCGATTTTCATGATCTTGTTTTGGAAACTTTAAGACAGATTAGGGGTAGGCGGGGCAATATGGACACCCTAAGGTTTTTGCCAACTTTTCCTGGTAAGATGTCAAAAAAGTTTAGTTTTTTGATACATGTATCCTTTTAAAGTCTATTTAGCATCTATTGCATAAGAATGCTGTTATGAAAAATGTTAGTTTTTCATGACCGTCTTCAAGCATACGGGGCAGAATGGACACCCTCATGGGGCAATATGGACACCATGAGACTTTTACGAATTTCGTACATTATTTACACCTATAAAGTCATTTCATTACAAAACAACTATTATGGATGAATAATACGCCGAAGTAGTCCATTTTTGTTCAGTTAATTTTGTAGTGACATGCCCCCCCCTCGACAGCGCGAGCGGACGGCGCTATTGTCAGACGGTAAACAAGTAGACAAGAGTTCACAAGTGTGACGAGTGAACTAATAAAGTGTTGATACGATTTAAACGAGAAATCTAAATCTATTTATTTCCGAAGTACCACAAATCTGGCGACGAGGACAAACCGGAAGCAGCTAATACTGGTAAGATTGGAAAAAACGAAAGAAATAGTGTGTTTTGATGATGATAAACTTTCGGCGAGCGCGTCACATTTTTCCAAACAAAAAAAAAAACAAAATGGCGTATGGAATCGAGCTAATGTTGATTTTTGGTTTTGTGTTTCGTTCTCAGCGCAGAAACTATCCGGCCCCACTGGCGGAAGGGTCTTGGAGACCGAGACTATCAAAAGAATCCGGCCACTGGCGGAAGGGTCCTAGAGACCGAGGCAAAATTGGAAATCCGGCCACCGGCGGAAGGGTCCTGGAGACCGCAATAAAAACAGTCATCCGGCCATCGGCGGAAGGGTCTGAGAGACTGCAGCAAAAAAACAAGCATCCGGCCATCGGCGGAAGAGTCCTGGAGACCGTGGTAATCAAGGGAATCTAACCATTCGCCAGACCGTCGGCAAGTGAGACGCTACAGAGTCTGGAGCAAGGACGTACGCGGAATGGATAAGTGGAATATCCCCCCATTTCATTTCAAGGCACTGCCGAAAAGTCAGATTCGCGATGCTTGGAAACGTTACAGGAAGAATTTTGAGTACGTGCAGTTGGCGAACCGAGAAGCGAATAAAGTTAGACTGAAGCACATCTTCCTGGCTCTTGCGGGACCGGAAGTCCAAGAGGTGTATGAGTCGATCCCGGGAGCAGATGTCGAACCAGCTGTCGGCATTGACCCACTCGAGGTTGCTTTGAACAAACTGGATGAGTTTTTTGCTGCAAAATACCATGACGCTTTTGAACGAAACGTATTCTGGACCCTGAAACGTGAAACCGAAGAGCCCCTAGAAAAGTTCCTTTTCCGGGTGATGGACACTGCCAATAATTGCAATTTCGGGGCTACCAATCAGGAAAGTCGTGAAATTGGCATTATCGACAAGATGATTCTATTTTCGCCACCCGAGCTAAAAGAGAAGTTGCTCGCCGAGGAGCGGATCACGTTAGAAAGTCTGACGAAGATCGTTCAGTCATACGGATCGTTGAAATACCAAGTGAGCCAATTTTCTGCTGCTGGATTTCACACTAAAGACATGGCAAGACCGGAAACAAGTCAAGAGGTGAACAAAATCCAAACGCGTGCTCCGGTAGGCGAATGTTTTCGATGCGGACGGACCGGACATTTCGGATACGACGTAAATTGTCCGGCCAAGAATCAAAAATGCAACAAATGCGGGAAACTTGGCCATTTTGCGAAGCGTTGCAAAACTCCTAATATAACTCGGCAGCAGAAGCGGAAAGCTGAAGCTCCAGAAGAAAGAAATTCTAGAATGAGGATGGTAATTGTTTAAATTCTTAAACTTGTTATTTAGACATTAACGTTAATTTGAGCTTTAGGTTAGAACAATCGAACATTCCGACGCCGCTATCACCGCTGCAGACACAATTAAGCCTCCGGAAAGCTTCATCTATAACATCGGAAATGGTGAGGAGTTTCTTTGGGTCAAGTTAGGAGGGATTCCAGTTCAAATGCTGATTGACTCCGGCTGCCAAAAGAACATCTTAGATGACAAGACGTGGCGAAAGCTGTTACATGAAGGAATATCGGTCAGCAACTTACGTGGATCCGACGACTCATTTCGACCCTACGGCGAAAGCTCAAACCCTCTAGTGGTATGTGGAATGTTTGAAAGCACCATTTCGATTATGGAAGACTCGCGGCAGTTGCAGAAAACTGCCACATTCTACGTTATCGATGGTGGAACTCAGCCGTTACTGGGAAGAACAACAGCCATCGACATGGGAGTGTTGATCCTTGGGCTCCCCAGCACACAACCAGCGGAAGTGAATCAACTATGGAAAGAAGAGAAGCACTCATTTCCGAAAATCGCAGGTATAGAATTGAAAATTTCTATTGATGATAGAGTTGTACCAGTGATTCAGCACGCACGTCGTCCACCCATTGCTTTGTTGGGTCGAGTTGAGGAAAAATTAGCCAGTCTTGAAAAGATGGACATCATCGAATCGGTGACGGAATTCAGCCCATGGGTATCTCCGCTTGTCGTCATAGTGAAGGATAATGGCGATTTGCGATTGTGCGTGGATATGCGCCAAGCTAACTGCGCAATCCAACGGGAAAGTTATATGATGCCAACTGTTACGGCAGTTCGCACCGATCCCTCATAACTACGCCAACGTCGGAGCGCCCCTCGGAAGATTGTCACAGTGACAACTGAAGTTGTCATCGATGGCATATGAGAATGGAAGAGAAACAATATGAAGAGGGAAGAATGATCTATGCATGGTAGTGAAGTGGACCGCATTTGTGAATTTGGCGAAGTTTAATAATTATTTTTCACGTAATTTTGCTTATTTCAAATATTGAAAAATCGTAAGTTTAATAAGAATTAATCGGAATTAATTGAATTTAATGAAACTTATCCCAATGTTATTGCTTAGGTGGCAAACCGCCAAATCGTATTCTATACATATATCCTATCACTGGAAGATTGATTCTGAGTTGAGGTTAAAAAACCGTGAGTTGCTGAATTGGAACTAAAATCATGAATTATAGTTAATAGATGCATTATGAACTTTTTGTAGCTCACTAATCGGACTCAGCTAGGATATTTATGATAACTTGTTGGGATTTGAAAGGGATCAAGAGATACCGATGTAAGTAGTTGCGTAAGAAACAATATCAAGATTCTAATAAATTTTAACAGCTTTTAGCTCTACACCCACAAATCAAGGTGTTTGCTCAAAGGACTTCTCAAGCCCTACCTCCCAACAATTCTAAAAGATCGTACGAGATGTCGAGAAGTACGAAAGGCTCACGGAAAGTGAAAAACCACTGCCAGGCTTGTGGAGCAGCGGATACCGACCGGATGGTTAGTTGCTGCCACTGCGGTTCTTGGTGGCATTTCGAGTGCGTGGGCGTCAACGACAGCATTGCCGAGCTCGACAGAGTGTTTAACTGTCCGAAATGCCAGAAACCCTCCACTCAAGTACCGGTGGACAAAGCACCATGCAGGAAAGCGGGAAGTGTAAGTTCTGCGTGCTCCAGCAGGGCGTCCAGGGCGCGCTTAGAACTGGAGAAACTCGAAGCAAGAAAGCTCTCGCAGTGAAGCGCCTGGAGCTACAGCGACGAGAGCAAGATCGGAAGCATAAGGAGGCGGAGTTGCTATTTCAGCAAAAGAAGGCGGAAGACGAGGCAGCCCTCGAGCAACTGCAGCTGCAGCTAGAGGAGACCGTGATGAACGAGTCATTCCGGCTGCGGGATATAATCGCCCAGGAGGGTGGTGATGACGAGGATATAAGGAGCGTTGGATCGGTGGAAAGTTCATCCAGCAAGGTTCGGCGATGGAGAGCGTTGAATTCGACGATGGCAGCCTCGACGGAGCAGGCTCCGACTGTCCCTACGATCAGCGAAACGACGACAACGACCACAACAACACCAGCTAGGCAGGACGGCGAGCAGCAACCAACTAGCAAACAGGGAGTTCTTGAAGTGGCGTTGGCAGGTATTTCATTAGGGCAGTCAGCAATGGAGCCAACGTTAGGAGGTTTGATAGGTCGAACAGAAAGCACTATTCTATCGACAACTAGTAGGAACTGTACGAATATTTTCCAAATTCCCCCTGCTCCTTTAGGGCCTAGTGTAAGCAGTCTCAGAACCACCCTAGAGCATTCAAATCCTAGCACTCCTAATTTTCCCACTGTCTCGAACGTTGGTGCATCATTGCCTTTCAATCGGTCCTTGATGGGTATTCAGTCACGCGGTGTACATTTCGATAATCCGTGTGGCCAAGTTTCCGCGCAGTTCATTCGAACAAACGAAGTGAATCGAAGTAGTGTTGATCGAAATAGTGGTGTGGTGACTGTAGCTGATCTACTCGGAGGTTTGCATCCCAGGCAACCAATACCTGCTGAATTCGAGCCAGGACAACCGGGTCTACAACAACCGCCAGCGAGAGATCCAGAATTGCAGCGTAGAGATCCAGAACAACGGTCACAGCATGGACAACCACATCCACAGGTGCTACCGGTGTACTACGGGCCAACACCCCAGCAGTTAGCGGCGAGACACGTTATGACCAAGGAGTTGCCGACCTTTTCCGGAAATCCGGAGGATTGGCCACTGTTTATTAGTGCATACGCAAACTCTACTCAGGCGTGTGGGTTTTCGGACTCGGAAAACCTAGCAAGACTGCAGCGGTGCCTTAAAGGACATGCCTTGGAATCAGTCCGGAGTCGACTGCTTTTACCGGCGAGTGTCCCACACGTACTTGCTACATTGGAGACGTTGTACGGCCGACCGGAGCTGTTGATACACGCGTTACTGCAAAAGATCAGAGGAGTTCCCGCGCCGAAGCAGGACAGACTAGATACGCTGATTGGATTCGGTATGGCAGTGCAAAACCTTAGCGACCATTTAGAAGCCGGAAGACACGAAGCGCATCTCAACAACCCGATGCTATTGTTCGAGTTGGTAGAGAAGCTCCCGGCGCACATGAAGCTGGACTGGTCGCTGTACAAGCAAAGGTGTGGAGAAGTGAATATCCGTTCTTTCGCCCAGTACATGGAGACGTTAGTACGCGCAGCAACCGACGTCACACTGCAGTACGATCCAAAACAGCAACCCCGACTGATGAAAGAAAAGATCGGCAAGGATAAGAATTTCTGCGGAACTCACACGACGGAAGATTCGGCCCCGGTCACACCGAAAGTAGCAACAGAAGATTCGAAGCGCAGATCCAGCCCAGCTTGTCTAATCTGTCAAAATCCGGAACATCGTGTCAAGGATTGCTCGGAATTTCGCAAAAAGACTGTGGACGAGCGCTGGAAAACGATACAGCAGCTTAACTTGTGTCGACTTTGTCTAGGAGCCCACGGCAGGAGACCATGCAAAATCCGTAAGCAATGCGATACTGAGGGCTGCCAGCGGCGACATCATCCATTGCTACATTCCAAGCAAGACTCCAGTGATATCAAGCGATGCACAGATGGCAGCAAGCAAGGTGATCGTGATGGACGACCAACAGGAAATAACGTGCAGGTGGAAAACAAACAAGATCAGCATGATCCGAAGCCAAGCAGTTCCAAAGTCGCTACCAATCATCATTTTGCCGGTAAGACGACACTATTTCGGATTATTCCAGTTACCTTACATGGCAATAACCGTTCCGTGTCCGTATACGCCTTCTTGGACGACGGGTCAGAGAAAACACTTGTTGACGAAGAAGTGGTGAAGCAGCTCGGTGTTGTCGGAGAAATGCAACCATTGTGTCTTCAGTGGACGGCAAACGTGAAAAGGACGGAAGCGAACTCGCAGCGGGTAACTTTGGAAATCGCAGGACATTCAAGCTTATCTAGACATTCTCTGACGGACGTACGCACAGTGAGTAAGTTGGATTTGCCAAGACAATCGTTGCGGTATGCTGAAATCTCGGAAGCATTCCCATACCTGAAAGGTCTTCCAATAGCAGATTATGACAATGCGCAACCCCAAATTTTGATTGGCAACGACAACGCCCACGTTACATCAACGCTCAAGCTTCGTGATGGTCAGCCCGGAGAGCCAATTGCAGCGAAATCGCGGCTTGGATGGACGGTTTACGGGTCTAGTCAAGAGAAGTCCGTGGATCAAGCCCACAGTTTCCACATCTGCGAGTGCCAGGAGGAGGATCAAACGCTGCATGAGCTGGTTGAGCAGTTCTTCTCGGTAGAAAGTCTGGGAGTAATGCAAATACCGCCAACAGAGTCCGAGGAGGTTCAACGAGCTCATCGAATACTGAAAGAAACCACGAAGCGTATCGGCCAGCGGTTCGAAACAGGGCTCCTTTGGAAGTACGATCGCTTCGAATTTCCGGACAGCTACGGCATGGCAGTTCGACGGTTGCAGTGCTTAGAGAGACGTATGCGGAACGATCCCATCATCGGAGAGAGTGTGACAAGACAGATATCCGAGTATCAAGCAAAGGGATATATCCACAAAGCTACTCGGGAAGAACTCGATGAGGCGGATCCACGGCGTACGTGGTATTTGCCGTTAGGGGTTGTCATCAATCCGAAGAAACCGTGAAAAATTCGAATTTTCTGCGATGCGGCGGCAAAAGTGGACGGAGTCTCACTCAATACGATGCTGCTAAAAGGGCCAGATCTTCTGCGGACGTTGCTGGATGTTCTTTTCGGTTTCCGGGAGAAGCGCATAGCTCTGTGTGCAGATCTTAAGGAAATGGTCCACCAGATACGGATTCATCGTGATGATCGACATGCGCAACGTTTACTGTGGCGAGAGGACGCCACTCAGGAACCAGAAGTGTATTTGATGGATGTGGCCACGTTTGGAGCAACGTGTTCGCCATGTTCGGCGCAATACGTTAAAAATGTAAACGCCGAACAGTATTCAGAAGCATATCCGGCCGCAGCAAACGCTATAATTCGGAAGCATTATGTGGACGATTATTTGGACAGCGTTGACGACGTTGAAGAAGCTGTGAAATTGGCGCTAGAGGTCAAGTACGTCCATTCCCAAGGTGGGTTTCATTTACGGAACTGGCTGTCGAACTCCAAAGAGGTGCTAGCACGAGTCGGAGAAAGCGATCCAGCAACGAAGAAGTGTCTCCAGCTAGATAAAAACGGCTCAACAGAACGCGTACTTGGGATGTACTGGAGGCCTGATGAAGATGTCTTCACATTTTCGTCTACCTTGGCAACGGAAACAAAGCACCCGACCAAACGACAAGCCTTGCGAGTAGTTATGAGCCCGTTCGATCCAGCAGGGCTATTATGCTTCTTCCTGATTCATGGCAAGATACTGATTCAGGACCTGTGGCGAGCAAAGACTGATTGGGATCAACTGATCCCGGAGAAATTACTTGAAAAGTGGGAACGGTGGACTTATTTGTTTCGCTATCTGGACCAGATTAAAATCCCGCGCAGCTATTTCCCGCATCATTCGGCGAAGGATATCGTATCGTTGCAGTTGCATGTCTACGTGGATGCCAGCGAAGAGGCGTACGCTTGCGTGGGGTATTTGCGTGCGGTGTTTCCTGACGAGATAAAGGTAGCTCTGGTAGGAGCAAAGTCGAAGGTAGCTCCGTTAAAAGCGCACTCGATTCCTCGTCTAGAGCTAATGGCTGCAGTCATCGGTGTACGTTTGGCAAAATCCATACTCAATGGTCACTCGCTGATAATTGAGAAAGTTTCCTACTGGAGTGATTCGAAGACAGTGTTGGCCTGGATTAACTCGGACCACCGCAACTATCGACAGTTCGTCGCTTGCAGAGTGGGTGAGATTTTATCCAAATCAAAAGCTGAGGATTGGCGATGGGTACCAACGAAGAAAAACGTGGCAGACGATGCGACCAAGTGGGGGAATGGCCCCCATCTATCTGCGGATAGTCGTTGGTTTCGCGGGGAAGAAGAGCTGTATCTGCCAGAAGAACTTTGGACAACGAGCACGTATTCAACCAATAAGACAACCGACGAAGAACTTCGATCCTGCCTGATACATCGCGGAGCGATAATAGTCCAATTTGTGGAATGGGAGCGGTATTCCAACTGGAAATGTCCATCTAGCTGGCAGGACACTTTTCATAAAATCAAAAATTAAGACCGTTAAGTGAGTGTACCAAGTGCGTACCATAGCGTACCTAACGGGATTTTGAACGTACCTGACGAATTCTTAGAAAACAGGTGTCCTGCTGGATAGATGGTGGATTTTTCGAAAATCTCCATGAATCTTTCCGACGCTAAGGTTTTCTGCATGTACCAACAACGTACCTTCCGAATCTGACCTCCTTTTTTAACGTACCTCAAAACTTCCCATACTTTCTTACATAAAACTTTTCAAATTACATTATATGTTTAATGAAACAGCTTCATTGCATTCCTTGTAAAATTCTAGGTATGTTTGACCTAAAAAAGTTTATACTTAAGTTCAAATTTGACTAATTTATGGCAAAAAACGTATTTTTAATAGGTTAAAGCAATATACTTGATAAACTCCTGAAAGTATGCTAACCATGTATCATTGCCAATAAAAGCCTAAATGTATGCAACAGAAAAAAAAACACAAAAACAGCTCTAAGAGATAACTGACTGAATATAACATAAAATATTGATTGAACATATTATAAAATGAAAATAATACAAAAATATATAATTTCGTTGAAAATTTCTCGTAAGTAATATAAATCTCACTTCACTGATATTATTTCATCCCGGCATCATTGCTAGATGTATAAAATATGTTTTGCAAGTATTCACATTCAATGTACCTCGAAAATATTTGACTTAGTTGAACTAATTCGTGTTATATAAGAGAATAAGTGAAAATTATGCTTCTACAGAGAAATATATTAGGTACATTGCATAAATCTCACTGAATTGTTAATAACTCGACTTGGTATTATTGTTGGATTAGTTTTACAAGTATTCACATTCAACGTACCTCGAAAATAATTGACTTAGTTGAACTAATTCGTGTTATATAAGAGAATAAGTGAAAATTATGCTTCTTCAGAGAAATCTGTTGGGTACGTTGCTTAAATCTCACTGAATTGTTAATTACTCGACTTGGTATTATTGTTGGATGTATAAAATATGTTTTACAAGTATTCACATTCAACGTACCTCGAAAATAATTGACTTAGTTGAACTAATTCGTGTTATATAAGAGAATAAGTGAACATTATGCTTCTTCAGAAAAATCTGTTAGGTACGTTGCATAAATCTCACTGAATTTTTAATAACTCGACTTGGTATTATTGTTGGATGTATAAAATATGTTTTACAAGTATTCACATTCAACGTACCTCGAAAATAATTGACTTAGTTGAACTAATTCGTGTTATATAAGAGAATAAGTGAACATTATGCTTCTTCAGAAAAATCTGTTAGGTACGTTGCATAAATCTCACTGAATTTTTAATAACTCGACTTGGTATTATTGTTGGATGTATAAAATATGTTTTACAAATATTCACATTCAACGTACCTCGAAAATAATTGACTTAGTTGAACTAATGCGTGATATATAAGAGAATAAGTGAAAATTATGCTTCTCAAAAGACATCTGTTAGATACGTTGCATAAATCTCACTGAATTGTTAATAACTCGACTTGGTATTGTTGTTGGATGTATAAAATATGTTTTACAAATATTCACATTGTACCTCGAAAAAAATTGACTTAGTTGAACTAATTCGTGTTATATAAGAGAATAAGTGAAAATTATGCTTCTTCAGAGAAATCTGTTAGGTACGTTGCATAAATCTCACTGAATTGTTAATAACTCGACTTGGTATTGTTGTTGGATGTATAAAGTATGTTTTACAGGTATTCACATTCAACGTACCTCGAAAATAATTGACTTAGTTGAACTAATTCGTGTTATATAAGAGAATAAGTGAACATTATGCTTCTTCAGAAAAATCTGTTAGGTACGTTGCATAAATCTCACTCAATTTTTAATAACTCGACTTGGTATTATTGTTGGATATATAAAATATGTTTTACAAGTATTCACATTCAACGTACCTCGAAAATAATTGACTTAGTTGAATTAATTCGTGTTATGCAAGAGAATAAGAGAAAATTATGCATCCTAAAAGAAATCTGGTAGGTATAATGCATAAATCTCACTGAATTGTTAATAACTCGACTTGGTATTATTGTTGGATGTATAAAATATGTTTTGCAAGTATTCACATTCAACGTACCTCGAAAAAAATTTACTTAGTTGAACTAATTCTTGTTATATAAGAGAATAAGTGAAAATTATGCTTCTTCAGAGAAATCTATTAGGTACGTTGCATAAATCTCACTGAATTGTTAATAACTCGACTTGGTATTGTTGTTGGATGTATAAAATATGTTTTACAGGTATTCACATTCAACATACCTCGAAAAAATTTGACTTAGTTGAACTAATTCTTGTTATATAAGAGAACAAGTGAAAATTATGCTTCTTCAGAGAAATCTGTTAGGTACGTTGCATAAATCTCACTGAATTTTTAATAACTCGACTTGGTATTATTGTTGGATGTTTGAAATATGTTTTACAAGTATTCACATTCAACGTACCTCGAAAAAATTTGACTTAGTTGAACTAATTCGTGTTATATAAGAGAATAAGTGAAAATTATGCTTCTTCAAAGAAATCTGTTAGGTGCGTTGCATAAATCTCACTGAATTGTTAATAACTCGACTTGGTATTATTGATGGATGTATAAAATATGTTTTGCAAGTATTCACATTCAACGTACCTCGAAAAAAATTGACTTAGTTGAACTAATTCGTGTTATATAAGAGAATAAGTGAAAATTATGCTTCTTTAGTGAAATCTATTAGGTACGTTGCATAAATCTCACTAAATTGTTAATAACTCGACTTGGTATTATTGATGGATGTATAAAATATGTTTTACAAGTATTCACAATCAACGTACCTCGAAAATAATTGACTTAGTTTAACACGTACGTCCCCAACCCCCATTTCGACGAAAATTTCAAAATTCAAATGGCTGGTTCTCAGTCATTTTTCAACGGATTTTAAAAATTTTTGCACCAATCTATCACAAATTCCTTCTAGTTTTAAGAACCGGAGTCCACTTTACGGAAGCGGTCATGGTTCCGGAATTATTCCGGGGAGTCGTGGGGTAACCTCCTTATCGCTCATGGTGGCCACATTGTAACGTTAGCTAAAACCTCACATGCAGCATACCAATCTTCATGATTTTGCAAAACAGGAACTCTAGAAGGTATTACGAGACTTTGTGGACATATTGGCCACTATCGGAGATACTCCGCGAACTTGGTGCCCCCGGGGAAGTGACCAGTTCATGTTTTTTCTGAACCCTGTCTTGCGACATATCATTCTTCATTATTTTGCGGATCAAGAACTTTAGAATGCGTTTCGAGACTTTTGGACATATTGGCCACTATCGGAGATACTCCGGGAACCTGGTGCCCCCGGGAAAGTGGCCAGTTCGTGATTTTTTTTTCTAGACCCTGTCTTGCGACACATCATTCTCCATGATTTTGAAAAACATGAATGCATTTCTAGACTCTCTAGAAATATTGGCCACAATTGAATGTACTGCGGGAACCTGGTGCCCCCGGTGAAGTGGCCAGTTCATGTTTTTTTTCTGAATGCTGTCTTCTGACATATCATTCTTCATGATTTTGCAAAACAAGAACTCCAGAATGCATTTCGAGACTTTCTGGAGATAATGGCCACTATCGGAGATACTCCGGGAACCTGGTTCCCCCAGTGAAGTGGCCAGTTCGTGTTTTTTTTTCTGAATACTGTCTTCTGACATATCATTCTTCATGATATTGCAAAACAAGAACTCTAGGATGCATGCCACTATCGGAGATACTCCGGGAACTTGGTACCCCCGGGGAAGTGGCCAGTTCGTGATTTTTTTCTGAACCCTATCTTACGACATATCATTCTTCATGATTTTGCAAAACAAGAGCTCTTGAAAATATTTTGAGATTTTCTGGAAATATTGGCCACTATCAGAGGGACTCCGGGAACCTGGAGCTCCCGGGGAAGTGGCCAGTTCGTGTTTTTTCTGAACCCTGTATTGCGACATATCATTCTTCATGATTTTGCAAAAACAGAACTCTAGAAGGTATTTCTAGACTTTCTGGACATATTGACCACTATCGGAGATACACCGGGAACCTGGTGTCCCCAGGGAAGTGGCCAGTCCGTGATTTTTTTCTGAATCCTGTATTGCGACATATCATTCTTCATGATTTTGCAAAACAAGAACTCTAGAATGTATTTAGAGACTTTCTGGACATATTGGCCACTATCAGAGGGACTCCGGGAACCTGGTGCCCCCGGGAAAGTGGCCAGTTCGTGTTTTTGTATGTCTTGCCACAGAATTGATTTTTGCATATCTTGACCACTATCAAAGGTATTCCAGGAACCTGGTGCCCCCGGGGAAGTGGCCTGTTTGTGATTATTTCTGAAGCCAGTCTGGCGACATATCAATAGAAGACATTTGGAGACTTTTTGGATATACTGGCCGGCAGCAGAGGAACTTGGCTCCCCCGGGGAAACCGCCAGTTCGTGATTTTTTTTCAGAACCCGGTCTTGCAACATTTCAATCTTCATCATTTCGCATAATAGGAACTCTAGAAGACATTTCAAGACTTTTTGGAAATATTGGCCACTATTAGAGTTACTCCTGGAACTTGGTTCCCCGAGGAAGTGACCAATTTTTGATTCCCTCTGAAGCCTGTTTTGCGACATACATATCAATCTTCTTGATTTTGCAAAACAAGAACTGTAGGAAACTTTTGGAGAATTTTTGGATATACAGACCACTATCAGAGGAGCTCAGAGAACCTGATTATTCCAAGGGAGCCACCAGTTCGTTATTTTGAAAACGGTCTTGCAACATTTCAACCGTCAGAATATTGCAAAACAAGAACTCTAGAAGATATTTAAGGTAGTTTTGTCATGTTAGCCACAATCAGGAGATACTTCGAGATACTTTTTTGACCCTGGTTTTATGACATATCAATACAACAACTTTGGACATATTGGCGAGTCCTTCAGGAACCTGTTTTCAGATAAGAGGCCAAATTGTGAAAATTTTCTATTCCTTGTTTTTCGACACATCAATATTCATAATTTTTCCTCCTCAAGCGGTTTACAGTTAACACAAATAATTCCTTAGGGAAAAGGTTTGTGGGATATCTCGTTGGATTTCGCTCGATTATGTTCTGAATTTGAAGGAATTATTTTTTAGAGGTTCTTGAAAGAGTTTATCTTTAAGAATTCTTATGAAATTCTTCCAAACAGTTCCTCAGATTACCTCCAAAAGTACTTTCAGGATATTTCGACGAATGGGATATTTACATGTAGTTTCTTGATACTTCCAGATATCCATATCCAGATATACATTTCCAGATATCCAGATTTCTAGATATTATCCAAAATTACTTTTTTGTTTTCCCTATTGAGTTTCTCTCTGGGATTCCTCCAAGGATTAGGTTATCTTTTGGATTTCGGTGTGAAGTTCTTATTTGGACACCTAAAATAATGTTTGACGTCTGTGAATTTTCCAGGAACTGCTTCTAGGATTGACCCAGGTGCCAATTTTTAAATTCCTTCGCCAGGAATTGATATATGTTTTCGAAGAATGATCTCTGGGTTTTACTTTCTGAAATTGCTCCAGGAGTTCCTTCTGAAATTCACCCAGATTATTATTTGGATATTCCTGTAAGAGTTCCCCCGGCGTTTTCTTCAAAAGCTCCTATGATAATTGTTCCAGGATTTTTTTCTTCAATAATTCCTTTTGAAACTTCTACATGAGTTCCCACAGAATTTCTGCTTGGGATTTTTTCATAAAAAAGTGAAATTCTATCCATTTTGAAGTTCCATCTGCGATTCATAGAAGATGTCCTTTTGGTATTCTTCCAAGGAATCCTTCTGAGATTTTTCCATGAATTTCTGCAGGAGTTCCTTTTGAGGTTCTTCCAGGACTTCCTGTAAGGATTCCTAGTTTCTTCTAGAGTACTTTTCATCCTTGCCCTTATTCTTAGATTTCTGCAAATGCTTCTGTTGAATTTCCTCCAAAATCGTCTCTGGAATTTCTCCAAGATTTCTTACTAGGTTTACACTAAAAGCTTCTCCCGAGAATCCCAAACGAGTCGATTCCGGCAAGGTTTCTGAGTACCTACCTCTGATAATGACCAATATGTCCAAAAAAATACAAAATGCATTCTACAGTTTTTGTTGTGCAGAATGATGAAGATTGATATGTCGCAAGGGTCCAGAAAAAAAACCCCGAACTGACCACTTCCCTGTGGGGAAACAGGTTCCCCGAGTACTTTCCCAGAGTAATCAATAGATTACATACATTACATAGATTACATACAAAAATCCCATAATACCCGTTGAAGAATCCTCAAACTATTTCTGGAAGCATTCCAAAGAATAAAATTGAAGAATTCCATAAGAAATGGTAAAATAGCCCCATAAGTAATTCCATGAGGAATCCCTACAAAAATACTTCTTACGAATTCTAAAAGATAATAAAGCGAAATCCATTGAAGTGTAATCCCAGAAACATGTTTGAAGGAATTTCAAAAGAAACACCTTGTGTAATCTCCAAACCACTTTTAGAGGAATCTCCAAAAGTTTCAAAGAATAATCCCATGAAATGTGTCGCAAGACAGGGTTCAGAAAAAAAAATCCCGAATCGACCAAAAAGTCTCGAAATGTCTTCTATAGTTCTTGTTCTGCAAATTCATAAATGACCAGAAGAAGACATTTCAGAATCACATAAAAACGTCAAGAAAAAGTCCTGGACGTATTTCCGGGAAACTCATACGAGAATCCCTGACCCTATATTTGTTCAAAAAAATCAAACAGTCCACTTCCCCAAGGAAATCAGGTTGCTGATGTACCTCTGGCAGTGACCGACCAAATTGTTCTGTTATGCAAAATCATGAAGATTGATGTCGCACGAGGTTCTCGAAGAATCACTAATAATGGTCTATAAGTCCAAAAGTCTTGAAATGTTCTCAAGAGTTCTTGTTTTACAAAATCATGAAGTGGTATGTCGCAGGAACGTTATCAGAAAAAAACACTGGTCTGGGGAAACCAAGTTCCGGAAAGAGTACCTCTGTTAGTTGCCAATATGTCCAGAAAATCTTGAAATATCTCCCAGAGTTCTTATTTTGCAAAATCATGAAGAGTGATACCTCTCAAGAAAGTATTCAGAAAATAAATCACAACCTGACCACTTCCTCTGGGGCCGCAGGCTCCCGGAGTACCTCCGATAGTGGCCAATATGTCCAGTAAGGCTAGAAATACATCCTAGAGTTCTTGTTTTGCAAAATCATGAAGAATGATATGTCAGAAGCCAGTATTCAGGAAAAAAAAACACGAACTAGCCACTTCACCGGGGGTACCAGGTTCCCGCAGTACATTCAATTGTGGCCAATATTTCTAGAAAGTCTAGAAATGCATTCTAAAGTTCATGTTTTGCAAAATCATGAAGAATGATGTGTCGCAATATGTGGGTCAATATGTCCAGAAAGTCTCGAAATGCATTCTCGAGTTCTTGTTTTGCAAAATCATGAAGAATGATATGTCGCAGAACAGGGTTCTGAAAAAAAATCATGAACTGGCCATTTCCCCGGAGGCACCAGGCTCCCGGAATTCCTCCAGTAGTGGCCAATATGTTCAAAAAGTCTCGAAATATCTTTAAGAGTTCTTGTTTTGCAAAATCATGAAGAGTGATATGTCGCAAGATAGGGTTCAGAAAAAATCACGAACTAGCCACTTCCCCGGGGGCACCATGTTCCCGAAGTATCTCCGATAGTGGCCAATATGTCCAAAAGTCTCGAAACGCATTCTAAAGTTCTTGTTCCGCAAAATAATTCAGGGTTCAGAAAAAAACATGAACTGGTCACTTCCTCGGAGGCTCAGGTTCCCGGAGTCTCTCTGATAGTGGCCAATATTTCCAGAAAGTCTCAAAATATCTTCAAGAGTTCTTGTTTTGCAAAATCATGAAGAATGATATGTCGCAAGATAGGGTTCAGAAAAAAATCACGAACTGACCACTTCCCCGGGGGAACCCGGTTCCCGGAGTATCTCCGATAGTGGCCATTATCTCCAGAAAGTCTCGAAATGCATTCTAGAGTTCTTGTTTTGCAAAATCATGAAGAATGATATGTCGCAAGATAGGGTTCAGAAAAAAAAACACGAACTGGCCACTTCCCTGGGGCACCAGGTTCCCGGAGTCCCTCTGACAGTGGCCAATATTTCCAGAAAGTCTCAAAATATCTTCAAGAGTTCTTCTTTTGCAAAATCATGAAGAATGATATGTCGCAAGATAGGGTTCAGAAAAAAATTACGAACTGGCCACTTCCCCGGGGGGAACCAGGTTCCCGGAGTATCTCCGAGTGGCCATTATCTCCAGAAAGTCTCGAAATACCTTCTAGAGTTCCTGTTTTGCAAAATCATGAAGATTGGTATGCTGCATGTGAGGTTTTAGCTAACGTTACAATGTGGCCACCATGAGCGATAAGGAGGTTACCCCACGACTCCCCGGAATAATTCCGGAACCATGACCGCTTCCGTAAAGTGGACTCCGGTTCTTAAAACTAGAAGGAATTTGTGATCGATTGGTGCAAAAATTTTTAAAATCCGTTGAAAAATGACTGAGAACCAGCCATTTGAATTTTGAAATTTTCGTCGAAATGGGGGTTGGGGACGTACGTGTTAACTAATTCGTGTTATATAAGAGAATAAGAGAAAATTATGCATCCTAAAAGAAATCTGTTAGGTACGTTGCATAAATCTCACTGAATTGTTAATAACTCGACTTGGTATTGTTGTTGGATGTATAAAATATGTTTTACAGGTATTCACATTCAACGTACCTCGAAAATAATTGACTTAGTTGAACTAATGCGTGATATATAAGAGAATAAGTGAAAATTATGCTTCTCAAAAGACATCTGTTAGATACGTTGCATAAATCTCACTGAATTGTTAATAACTCGACTTGGTATTATTGTTGGATGTATAAAATATGTTTTACAGGTATTCACATTCAACGTACAGGGGATAGACAAAATGATCGGGACAGGCAAAATTTTCACTTTTCAAAAAATGTTCAATTAGCTGTAACTTTTCGAAAAGTGCATCAAATATTTTCAAATTTTTACTGTAAGTTCTTCAACTAGTTGTGTATCAGTGGACAAAGTTTGGAAAAGATCGGACAATTCTTCACGAAGTTATAACGATTTTTGAAAAAGGTAAAATTATCCGATAGCCAACTTTGAGCTGTTATATCCCCGGATTCAATGAACCGAATGCAATGAAATTTTGACCATTTATGACTTATAAAATGAGCTATGAAAAACCATTGACTTAACTTAATATTCTTAACACGGAAGAAAATTATAACGATTAGATTATTTTTCTAAAAAAACACCAAATTATCCAAAACATCAACATCGTTTCAAAATTCAAGATGCAAATTATAGTTCATTTAGTTTCCCCCTAATTGACTTATATATAAATGCGTTTTGAAGGAAAGTAACAACATAGCCGCCAATAAATTGAAAAAGTAATGGGATGCATATTAAAAATAGACAAATTTACTAAAAAATCGTGAAAAAAATAAAATCGCTATAACTTTTTCGCTTGTTAAAAATTTCAAGTTTAGTTAAATGTTTTCCAGAGTTCATTATATAAGTCATGAATGGTCAAAATTTCATTGCAATCGGTTCATTGAATCCGGAGATATAACAGCTCAAAGTTGGCTATCGGATAATTTTAACTTTTTCAAAAATCTTTATAATTTCGTGAAGAATTGTCCGATCTTTTCCAAATTTTGTCCACTGATACACAACTAGTTGAAGAACTTACAGTAAAAATTTGAGAATATTCGATGCACTTTTCGAAAAGTTACAGCTAGTTGAACATTTTTTGGAAAGTGAAAATTTTGCCTGTCCCGATCATTTTGTCTATCCCCTGTACCTCGAAAATAATTGACTTAGTTGAACTAATTCGTGTTATATAAGAGAATAAGTGAACATTATGCTTCTTCAGAAAAATCTGTTAGGTACGTTGCATAAATCTCACTCAATTTTTAATAACTCGACTTGGTATTATTGTTGGATATATAAAATATGTTTTACAAGTATTCACATTCAACGTACCTCGAAAATAATTGACTTAGTTGAACTAATGCGTGATATATAAGAGAATAAGTGAAAATTATGCTTCTCAAAAGACATCTGTTAGATACGTTGCATAAATCTCACTGAATTGTTAATAACTCGACTTGGTATTATTGTTGGATGTATAAAATATGTTTTACAGGTATTCACATTCAACGTACCTCGAAAATAATTGACTTAGTTGAACTAATGCGTGATATATAAGAGAATAAGTGAAAATTATGCTTCTCAAAAGACATCTGTTAGATACGTTGCATAAATCTCACTGAATTGTTAATAACTCGACTTGGTATTGTTGTTGGATGTATAAAATATGTTTTACAAGTATTCACATTGTATCTCGAAAATAATTGACTTAGTTGAACTAATTCGTGTTATATAAGAGAATAAGTGAACATTATGCTTCTTCAGAAAAATCTGTTAGGTACGTTGCATAAATCTCACTCAATTTTTAATAACTCGACTTGGTATTATTGTTGGATATATAAAATATGTTTTACAAGTATTCACATTCAACGTACCTCGAAAATAATTGACTTAGTTGAATTAATTCGTGTTATGCAAGAGAATAAGAGAAAATTATGCATCCTAAAAGAAATCTGGTAGGTATAATGCATAAATCTCACTGAATTGTTAATAACTCGACTTGGTATTGTTGTTGGATGTATTAAATATGATTTACAGGTATTCACATTCAACGTACCTCGAAAATAATTGACTTAGTTGAACTAATTCGTGTTATATAAGAGAATAAGTGAAAATTATGCTTCTTCAGAGAAATCTGTTGGGTACGTTGGGGGCTGTCCATTAATTACGTAAGGGAAATTTTACGATTTATCGACACCCCCACCCCCCCTTGTAAGATTTTTTGTATGAGAACCCAAATATTTTTGTATGGCGCGTAAGATTTCTCAAACCCCCCCTCCCCCCATAAACCCTTACGTAATTAATGGACAGCCCCTTGCATAAATCTCTCTGAATTGTTAATAACTCGACTTGGTATTATTGTTGGATGTATAAAATATGTTTTGCAAGTATTCACATTCAACGTACCTCGAAAAAAATTGACTTAGTTGAACTAATTCGTGTTATATAAGAGAATAAGTGAAAATTATGCTTCTTCAGTGAAATCTATTAGGTACGTTGCATAAATCTCACTAAATTGTTAATAACTCGACTTGGTATTATTGATGGATGTATAAAATATGTTTTACAAGTATTCACAATCAACGTACCTCGAAAATAATTGACTTAGTTGAACTAATTCGTGTTATATAAGAGAATAAGTGAAAATTATGCTTCTTCAGAGAAATCTGTTGGGTACGTTGCATAAATCTCACTGAATTGTTAATAATTCGACTTGGTATTGTTGTATGATGTATAATAGTTATTTATGCAACAAGTTGCAAAATGATGATTTTTTCAGCACGAGTCGTACATTTATCCAACGAGGCTTGCCGAGTTGGATAAATACGACAAGTGCTGAAAAAATCGAGTTTTGCAACGCGTTGCATACAACATTTTTTGCAATTATGAAAAATTATGAAAATACGATCATTTTTGACTGTTCAGACAAGTCTTAGCTGAAACCACGTGCGAGCATCCATGCGAACAAGTCCATTTTTTCAATCAGGTAGGCTATGTTAATAAGTGTCACAACTACCCGGAGTCGCGTCGTCAAAGAGTGTTTTTGTGCTGCTGCTTCTAACTCTACGTCTGTTTGGCTGATCAAATCAGAATTAGAATCGCATCTATTCTGGTTCGATCTGCCGAACAGACATAGGAGCAGCTATCGAGTAGACAAAATGTATACGGAAAAACATTGTGCCTCAGGAAATTTGTGAAAAGTGTACCATTGCAAAGGTGCCGAAAAGTAGAACTTTTCGGCACTCTTAAAAGTGCTGAAAAGTACTACTTTTCGGCACTCTTGAGCTAGTGAAGAAAAGTAGGCCATTTCTGCATAGTTTCGGCAATTGAAAAGTGCAATCTTATGGCACGTAATTGCAAAAAATATGTTTTGCAAGTATTCACATTCAACGTACCTCGAAAAAAATTGACTTAGTTTAACTAATTCTTGTTATATAAGAGAATAAGTGAAAATTATGCTTCTTCAAAGAAATCTGTTAGGTACGTTGCATAAATCTCACTGAATTGTTAATAACTCGACTTGGTATTATTGTTGGATGTATAAAACATGTTTTGCAAGTATTCACATTCAACGTACCTCGAAAAAAATTGACTTAGTTGAACTAATTCTTGTTATATAAGAGAATAAGTGAAAATTATGCTTCTTCAGAGAAATCTATTAGGTACGTTGCATAAATCTCACTAAATTGTTAATAACTCGACTTGGTATTGTTGTTGGATGTATAAAATATGTTTTGCAAGTATTCACATTCAACGTACCTCGAAAATAATTGACTTAAATGAACTAATTCGTGTTATATAAGAGAATAAGTGAAAATTATGCTTCTTCAGAGAAATCTGTTGGGTACGTTGCATAAATCTCACTAAATTGTTAATAACTCGACTTGGTATTATTGATGGATGTATAAAATATGTTTTACAAGTATTCACAATCAACGTACCTCGAAAATAATTGACTTAGTTGAACTAATTCGTGTTATATAAGAGAATAAGAGAAAATTATGCTTCTTAAAAGAAATCTGTTAGGTACGTTGCATAAATCTCACTGGATTGTTAATAACTCGACTTGGTATTGTTGTTGGATGTATAAAGTATGTTTTACAGGTATTCACATTCAACGTACCTCGAAAATAATTGACTTAGTTGAACTAATTCGTGTTATATAAGAGAATAAGTGAAAATTATGCTTCTTCAGAGAAATCTATTAGGTACGTTGCATAAATCTCACTAAATTGTTAATAACTCGACTTGGTATTGTTGTTGGATGTATAAAATATGTTTTGCAAGTATTCACATTCAACGTTCCTCGAAAATAATTGACTTAAATAAACTAATTCGTGTTATATAAGAGAATAAGTGAAAATTATGCTTCTTCAGAGAAATCTGTTGGGTACGTTGCATAAATCTCACTAAATTGTTAATAACTCGACTTGGTATTGTTGTTGGATGTATAAAATATGTTTTGCAAGTATTCACATTCAACGTACCTCAAAAATAATTGACTTAAATGAACTAATTCGTGTTATATAAGAGAATAAGTGAAAATTATGCTTCTTCAGAGAAATCTGTTGGGTACGTTGCATAAATCTCACTAAATTGTTAATAACTCGACTTGGTATTATTGATGGATGTATAAAATATGTTTTACAAGTATTCACAATCAACGTACCTCGAAAATAATTGACTTAGTTTAACTAATTCGTGTTATATAAGAGAATAAGAGAAAATTATGCTTCTTAAAAGAAATCTGTTAGGTACGTTGCATAAATCTCACTGGATTGTTAATAACTCGACTTGGTATTGTTGTTGGATGTATAAAAAATGTTTTGCAAGTATTCACATTCAACGTACCTCAAAAATAATTGACTTAAATGAACTAATTCGTGTTATATAAGAGAATAAGTGAAAATTATGCTTCTTCAGAGAAATCTGTTGGGTACGTTGCATAAATCTCACTAAATTGTTAATAACTCGACTTGGTATTATTGATGGATGTATAAAATATGTTTTACAAGTGTTCACAATCAACGTACCTCGAAAATAATTGACTTAGTTTAACTAATTCGTGTTATATAAGAGAATAAGAGAAAATTATGCTTCTTCAGAGAAATCTGTTGGGTACGTTGCATAAATCTCACTAAATTGTTAATAACTCGACTTGGTATTGTTGTTGGATGTATAAAATATGTTTTGCAAGTATTCACATTCAACGTACCTCAAAAATAATTGACTTAAATGAACTAATTCGTGTTATATAAGAGAATAAGTGAAAATTATGCTTCTTCAGAGAAATCTGTTGGGTACGTTGCATAAATCTCACTAAATTGTTAATAACTCGACTTGGTATTATTGATGGATGTATAAAATATGTTTTACAAGTGTTCACAATCAACGTACCTCGAAAATAATTGACTTAGTTTAACTAATTCGTGTTATATAAGAGAATAAGAGAAAATTATGCTTCTTCAGAGAAATCTGTTGGGTACGTTGCATAAATCTCACTAAATTGTTAATAACTCGACTTGGTATTGTTGTTGGATGTATAAAATATGTTTTGCAAGTATTCACATTCAACGTACCTCAAAAATAATTGACTTAAATGAACTAATTCGTGTTATATAAGAGAATAAGTGAAAATTATGCTTCTTCAAAGAAATCTGTTAGGTCCGTTGGGGGCTGTCCATTAATTACGTAAGGGAAATTTTACGATTTTTCGACACCCCCACCCCCCCCTTTTAAGATTTTTTGTATGAGAACCCAAATATTTTTGTATGGCGCGTAAGATTTCTCAAACCCCCCCTCCCCCCATAAACCCTTACGTAATTAATGGACAGCCCCTTGCATAAATCTCACTGAATTGTTAATAACTCGACTTGGTATTATTGTTGGATGTATAAAATATGTTTTGCAAGTATTCACATTCAACGTACCTCGAAAATAATTGACTTAGTTGAACTAATTCTTGTTATATAAGAGAATAAGTGAAAATTATGCTTCTTCAGAGAAATCTATTAGGTACGTTGCATAAATCTCACTAAATTGTTAATAACTCGATCTGGTATTGTTGTTGGATGTATAAAATATGTTTTACAAGTATTCACATTCAACGTACCTCGAAAATAATTGACTTAGTTGAACTAATTCGTGTTATATAAGAGAATATGTGAAAATTATGCTTCTTCAGAGAAATCTATTATGTACGTTGCATAAATCTCACTAAATTGTTAATAACTCGACTTGGTATTATTGATGGATGTATAAAATATGTTGTACAAGTATTCACAATCATCGTACCTCGAAAATAATTGACTTAGTTTAACTAATTCGTGTTATATAAGAGAATAAGAGAAAATTATGCATCCTAAAAGAAATCTGTTAGGTACGTTGCATAAATCACACTGAATTGTTAATAACTCGACTTGGTATTATTGTTGGATGTATAAAATATGTTTTGCAAGTATTCACATTCAACGTACCTCGGAAAAAAATGACTTAGTTGAACTAATTCGTGTTATAAAAGAGAATAAGTGAAAATTATGCTTCTTCAGAAAAATCTGTTAGGTACGTTGCATAAATCTCACTGAATTTTTAATAACTCGACTTGGTATTATTGTTGGATGTATAAAATATGTTTTACAAGTATTCACATTCAACGTACCTCGAAAATAATTGACTTAGTTGAACTAATTCGTGTTATATAAGAGAATAAGTGAAAATTATGCTTCTTCAGAAAAATCTGTTAGGTTAGGTAAATATGTTTTACAAGTATTCGCATTCAACGTACCTCGAAAATAATTGACTTAGGTGAACTAATTCGTGTTATATAAGAGAATAAGTGAAAATTATGCTTCTTCAAAGAAATCTGTTAGGTGCGTTGCATAAATCTCACTGAATTGTTAATAACTCGACTTGGTATTGTTGTTGGATGTATAAAATATGTTTTACATGTATTCACATTGTACCTCGAAAATAATTGACTTAGTTGAACTAATTCGTGTTATATAAGAGAATAAGTGAAAATTATGCTTCTTCAGAGAAGTCTGTTAGGTACGTTGCATAAATCTCACTGAATTGTTAATAACTCGACTTGGTATTATTGTTGGATGTATTAAATATGTTTTGCAAGTATTCACATTCAACGTACCTCGAAAAAAATTGACTTAGTTTAACTAATTCTTGTTATATAATAGAATAAGTGAAAATTATGCTTCTTCAGAGAAATCTATTAGGTACGTTGCATAAATCTCACTAAATTGTTAATAACTCGACTTGGTATTGTTGTTGGATGTATAAAATATGTTTTACAAGTATTCACATTCAACGTACCTCGAAAATAATTGACTTAGTTTAACTAAATCGTGTTATATAAGAGAATAAGTGAAAATTATGCTTCTTCAGAGAAATCTGTTGGGTACGTTGCATAAATCTCACTGAATTATTAATAATTCGACTTGGTATTGTTGTTGGATGTATTAAATATGTTTTACAAGTATTCACAATTAACGTACCTCGAAAATAATTGACTTAGTTTAACTAATTCGTGTTATATAAGAGAATAAGAGAAAATTATGCTTCTTCAGAGAAATCTGTTAGGTACGTTGCATAAATCTCACTGAATTGTTAATAACTCGACTTGGTATTGTTGTTGGATGTATAAAGTACAGGGGATGGCCAAAATGTTTGGGATAGGCAACTTTTTTTTCTCTCACAAAAAAGTTCAACATGCTATAACTTTTCATAGCGCGCATCAAAAAATCTCAAATTTTGACTGTTTGTCAACCTATTATATGTGCATCATTGGTACAAATTTGGGCTCGATTGATTATTCTTTCGCAAAGTTAGAACCGTTCGGGTAAAACACTATTTTTCAGACAACTCATTTTTGAGCTGTCATATCTCGGAAACCAGTGAACCGAATTGAATGAAATTTTGAACGTACACTAACAATATATAAATGCTTCACTAACTATTAAAACATATGTACTTTTTAAACGTTGAAAAAACTTATCATGGATTGACACTTTTAGGATTTTTTTCGAAAAAATGTAATATTTTCACATCAATGTCAATAAATTTTAGTATTGATATCCAAAGATTTTCCACTTCTGTTCTCAAATTATCTCTAATCAGATATATTAGAGCCTATTTAGATTGAAGGAAGAACACATTTAATAACATTTGTGTGGTATTGTAAATTTGACTTATTTTCCTCTATATGGGTAAAAATTTCAACCCGGTATAACTTAATTCGCCGTGAGAAAATATTACATTTTATAATGTCGTATTAAGTATCAATATATTGTTGATAAACGTTTAAAAATTCATTCAATTTGGTTCACTGGTTTCCGAGATATGACAGCTCAAAAATGAGTTGTCTGAAAAATAGTGTTTTACCCGAACGGTTCTAACTTTGCGAAAGAATAATCAATCGAGCCCAAATTTGTACCAATGATGCACATATAATAGGTTGACAAACAGTCAAAATTTGAGACTTTTTGATGCACTCTATGAAAAGTTACAGCATGTTGAATTTTTTTGTGGGAGAAAAAAAGTTGCCTATCCCAAACATTTTGGCCATCCCCTGTATGTTTTACAGGTATTCACATTCAACGTACCTCGAAAATAATTGACTTAGTTTAACTAAATCGTGTTATATAAGAGAATAAGTGAAAATTATGCATCCTAAAAGAAATCTGTTAGGTACGTTGCATAAATCTCACTGAATTTTTAATAACTCGACTTGGTATTATTGTTGGATGTATAAAATATGTTTTACAAGTATTCACATTCAACGTACCTCGAAAATAATTGACTTAGTTGAACTAATTCGTGTTATATAAGGACTGTTCAATTTATAAAACGGACAACTTTACAAGGCTTTAAAAAGAAGACGCGTCGTTCAAATTTAACCACCCTTGCTTCGTTGTTCAGTACATCATCTTTTATTATAGTTATCATTTTTGAATCGAATAAAAACAGTTTTATCCAATAGAAAATCGGCCAGGTGTTAAATAAGGTGTATTTTTCGATTGCTGAAAATTGAAAATATATATAAAATTACTGTTCACATATGGTATATCGTTTCTAATACCAGAAAAGTATGTGCCATGCTGCAGCAGCATGAGTAATAAACATTCTGGCAAAAATTCATCGCAATTGGAAAATTAAGTGTTGAGATATTAAAGTCTCAAGTGAGTTTCGATTTTTTGAATAAAATTCAATTGTAAAGCAAAAAGAGCATCAAAATATATTGGGTTTCTCATTAATGTTTAGACTACTGTGATAATTTGAGAATCCACTGAATCATCATTTCCCAGCAAAATTTCACACTAATCAAACTTATTTTGTTTACCTGTTGTGCATCCGACGCCCCTGTCATGAACTCAACCGAACTTGTGTATGCCAGCCGCTGCGAAGTCGTGTGCGAAATTCGACTGTGATGATAATGAATTTCGGCCGAGTCTAAATGGGTGCAAATGTCGCAATAAAATAATCAATTTTTTATGCGTCCAGTCGAAAGTGGGAATAATGAGGTTTTAAATGCAGAAAACTGCTTTTAAATAGCATTGCTGGTTTGGTTACTGTGCGCCATTACAGACACAGTAATCAAAACAGTTTCGTTCTTTGAAGGTTCTTCCAAATAACAATGACACCTAATGCAAATTTTGCATACCAATGATGTTGGAAATAAAAACTTTGCATCCGATTATTATTTAATAAGGTTTACAATAACATAGGATCACCTTCGTTGAAAATAAATAATAACAAGATTCGCTAGAGTCGAAAATCTGCATCAATGGAGCAAAAAGTATGACATTTTTTAATATGACCATTTTTATGGATGAAATTTTTGATGAAAAATGCAATTAATAGTAAATTTTTCTTCTGTATCATTAAGAGAGCAATATTCTACTACTCTGGACAAATTTTTAGCCCAATCTGTGATGTTATTGTAACACAGGACTTAAATGAATATTTTTTAATAATTTCGATGAAAACAAGGCAACTCACTATATCAAGCTGGAGACTGCTTGGTGCATTATTACTGATCAACTTTTGAGCTTTACCTTTAGTAGAATAGTATAAGATTCCAATTCATTAAAAACTTCAAGAAAATGTGCATGTTAAGTATGTGGAAAGTTATGTCGAATTTTGAGAAATGGGTTTTATTGATGTTTTACGAAAACCGCTTCAGTTATACAATAAAAAACATTTGGCTCAATGTTATATTTTTCCTACATTTGAGAATAGCTATAGAAAGTTATGCAAAAAACTGATAATGCTTTTATTGAAAAATAAAAAAGTTATCGCACAAGCAAGTTTTCCGTTTTATAAATTGAACAGTCCTTAAGAGAATAAGTGAAAATTATGCTTCTTCAAAGAAATCTGTTAGGTACGTTGCATAAATCTCACTGAATTGTTAATAACTCGACTTGGTATTGTTGTTGGATGTATTAAATATGTTTTACAGGTATTCACATTCAACGTACCTCGAAAATAATTGACTTAGTTGAACTAATTCGTGTTATATAAGAGAATAAGTGAAAATTATGCTTCTTCAGAGAAATCTGTTGGGTACGTTGTAGATTTATGCACTTGACTTGACTTAGTTCAACTAAGTCAATTATTTTCGAGGTACGTTGAATGTGAATACTTGTAAAACATATTTTATACATCCAACAACAATACCAAGTCGAGTTTTAACAATTCAGTGAGATTTATGCAACGTACCTAACAGATTTCTCTGAAGAAGCATAATTTTCACTTATTCTCTAACATAACACGAATTAGTTCAACTAAGTCAATTATTTTCGAGGTACGTTGAATGTGAATACTTGTAAAACATATTTTATACATCCAACAATAATACCAAGTCGAGTTATAAACAATTCAGTGAGATTTATGCAACGTACCTAACAGATTTTTCTTAAGAAGCATAATTTTCACTTATTCTCTTTTATAACACGAATTAGTTCAACTAAGTCAATTATTTTCGAGGTACGTTGAATGTGAATACCTGTAAAACATACTTTATACATCCAACAACAATACCAAGTCGAGTTATTAACAATTCAGTGAGATTTATGCAACGTACCTAACAGATTTCTTTTAAGAAGCATAATTTTCTCTTATTCTCTTATATAACACGAATTAGTTCAACTAAGTCAATTATTTTCGAGGTACGTTGAATGTGAATACTTGTAAAACATATTTCAAACATCCAACAATAATACCAAGTCGAGTTATTAAAAATTCAGTGAGATTTATGCAACGTACCTAACAGATATTTCTGAAGAAGCATAATTTTCACTTATTCTCTTATATAACACGAATTAGTTCAACTAAGTCAATTATTTTCGAGGTACGTTGAATGTGAATACTTGCAAAACATATTTTATACATCCAACAATAATACCAAGTCGAGTTATTAACAATTCAGTGAGATTTATGCAACGCACCTAACAGATTTCTTTGAAGAAGCATAATTTTCACTTATTCTCTTATATAACACGAATTAGTTCAACTGAGTCAATTATTTACGAGGTACATTGAATGTGAATACTTGTAAAACATATTTTATACATCCAACAACAATTCCAAGTCAAGTTATTAACAATTCAGTGAGATTTATGCAACGTACCTAATAGATTTCTCTGAAGAAGCATAATTTTCACTTATTCTCTTATATAACACGAATTAGTTCAACTAAGTCAATTATTTTCGAGGTACGTTGAATGTGAATACTTGCAAAACATATTTAATACATCCAACAATAATACCAAGTCGAGTTATTAACAATTCAGTGAGATTTATGCAACGTACCTAACAGATTTCTCTGAAGAAGCATAATTTTCACTTATTCTCATATATAACACGAATTAGTTCAACTAAGTCAATTATTTTCGAGGTACGTTGAATGTGAATACTTGTAAAACATATTTTATACATCCAACAATAATACCAAGTCGAGTAATTAACAATTCAGTGAGATTTAAGCAACGTACCCAACAGATTTCTCTGAAGAAGCATAATTTTCACTTATTCTCTATATAACACGAATTAGTTCAACTAAGTCAATTATTTTCGAGGTACGTTGAATGTGAATACTTGTAAAACTAATCCAACAATAATACCAAGTCGAGTTATTAAAAATTCAGTGAGATTTATGCAACGTACCTAACAGATTTTTCTGAAGAAGCATAATGTTCACTTATTCTCTTATATAACACGAATTAGTTCACCTAAGTCAATTATTTTCGAGGTACGTTGAATGTGAATACCTGTAAAACATATTTTTTACATCCAACAATAATACCAAGTCGAGTAATTAACAATTCAGTGAGATTTAAGCAACGTACCCAACAGATTTCTCTGAAGAAGCATAATTTTCACTTATTCTCTTATATAACACGAATTAGTTCAACTAAGTCAATTATTTTCGAGGTACGTTGAATGTGAATACTTGTAAAACTAATCCAACAATAATACCAAGTCGAGTTATTAAAAATTCAGTGAGATTTATGCAACGTACCTAACAGATTTTTCTGAAGAAGCATAATTTTCACTTATTCTCTTTTATAACACGAATTAGTTCAACTAAGTCAATTATTTTCGAGGTACGTTGAATGTGAATACCTGTAAAACATACTTTATACATCCAACAACAATACCAAGTCGAGTTATTAACAATTCAGTGAGATTTATGCAACGTACCTAACAGATTTCTTTTAAGAAGCATAATTTTCTCTTATTCTCTTATATAACACGAATTAGTTAAACTAAGTCAATTATTTTCGAGGTACGTTGAATGTGAATACTTGTAAAACATATTTCAAACATCCAACAATAATACCAAGTCGAGTTATTAAAAATTGAGTGAGATTTATGCAACGTACCTAACAGATTTTTCTGAAGAAGCATAATTTTCACTTATTCTCTTATATAACACGAATTAGTTCAACTAAGTCAATTATTTTCGAGGTACGTTGAATGTGAATACTTGCAAAACATATTTTATACATCCATCAATAATACCAAGTCGAGTTATTAACAATTCAGTGAGATTTATGCAACGCACCTAACAGATTTCTTTGAAGAAGCATAATTTTCACTTATTCTCTTATATAACACGAATTAGTTCAACTGAGTCAATTATTTACGAGGTACATTGAATGTGAATACTTGTAAAACATATTTTATACATCCAACAACAATACCAAGTCATGTTATTAACAATTTAGTGAGATTTATGCAACGTACCTAATAGATTTCTCTGAAGAAGCATAATTTTCACTTATTCTCTTATATAACACGAATTAGTTCAACAAAGTGAATTATTTTCGAGGTACGTTGAATGTGAATACTTGCAAAACATATTTAATACATCCAACAATAATACCAAGTCGAGTTATTAACAATTCAGTGAGATTTATGCAACGTACCTAACAGATTTCTCTGAAGAAGCATAATTTTCACTTATTCTCTTATATAACACGAATTAGTTCAACTAAGTCAATTATTTTCGAGGTACGTTGAATGTGAATACTTGTAAAACATATTTTATACATCCAACAATAATACCAAGTCGAGTTATTAACAATTCAGTGAGATTTATGCAACGTACCCAACAGATTTCTCTGAAGAAGCATAATTTTCACTTATTCTCTTATATAACACGAATTAGTTCAACTAAGTCAATTATTTTCGAGGTACGTTGAATGTGAATACTTGTAAAACATATTTTATACATCCAATAATAATACCAAGTCGAGTAATTAACAATTCAGTGAGATTTAAGCAACGTACCCAACAGATTTCTCTGAAGAAGCATAATTTTCACTTATTCTCTTATATAACACGAATTAGTTCAACTAAGTCAATTATTTTCGAGGTACGTTGAATGTGAATACTTGTAAAACTAATCCAACAATAATACCAAGTCGAGTTATTAACAATTCAGTGAGATTTATGCAATGTACCTAATATATTTCTCTGTAGAAGCATAATTTTCACTTATTCTCTTATATAACACGAATTAGTTCAACTAAGTCAAATATTTTCGAGGTACATTGAATGTGAATACTTGCAAAACATATTTTATACATCTAGCAATGATGCCGGGATGAAATAATATCAGTGAAGTGAGATTTATATTACTTACGAGAAATTTTCAACGAAATTATATATTTTTGTATTATTTTCATTTTATAATATGTTCAATCAATATTTTATGTTATATTCAGTCAGTTATCTCTTAGAGCTGTTTTTGTGTTTTTTTCTGTTGCATACATTTAGGCTTTTATTGGCAATGATACATGGTTAGCATACTTTCAGGAGTTTATCAAGTATATTGCTTTAACCTATTAAAAATACGTTTTTTGCCATAAAATAGTCAAATTTGAACTTAAGTATAAACTTTTTTAGGTCAAACATACCTAGAATTTTACAAGGAATGCAATGAAGCTGTTTAATTAAACATATAATGTAATTTGAAAAGTTTTATGTAAGAAAGTATGAGAAATTTTGAGGTACGTTAAAAAAGGAGGTCAGATTCGGAAGGTACGCTGTTGGTACATGCAGAAAACCTTAGCGTCGGAAAGATTCATGGAGATTTTCGAAAAAACCACCATCTATCCAGCAGGACACCTGTTTTCTAGGAATTCGTCAGGTACGTTCAAAATCCCGTTAGGTACGCTATGGTACGCACTTGGTACACTCACTTAACGGTCTTAATTTTTGATTTTATGAAAAGTGTCCTGCCAGCTAGATGGACATCAACTGGAAGCGTTTGCATCGCACAGTAGGACACGTTCATCGTTACGTTCGAAATTTGCGGCGGAAGGTGAACAAAGAACAACTGCATAACGGTCCGCTTACGCAGGAGGAGCTCGTGAAGGCCGAAGCAACCATTTTCCGTTGGATCCAGACTGAACGATATCCTGATGAAGCCACGGCTCTGGACAGCGTTGAAGGCAAGCAGTCAAATCGACAAGTGCGTCTGGAGAAGTCTAGCACGGGAGCTACAAAGGAGATTGGGAGCTACAAAGGAGGTGGCGCGTGGACTCGGAGAATGGCTAGTCCAGATGCAGTACAAGAGGTGGTCCAGGGGTTCGAAGTCGGCTTCGTAGGTCATACCGGTGCCCTGCGGTCGAGATCGACCCTTACAGCGATTAAGTGGCCGCGGAGAGGAAGTCCCGGTAGCGGTGCTGTCGTGGCGTCGGTCTACTGGGTTGGATCTGAGCCCGCGGTTGGAAAGGGGTCCCCGGCAAGGGTCGGGGTAGGTGAGACCCTGCTGTCTGCAACCTACGGATGCAGCTGATAAGGCCTGAAGGGTAGTGATACCCTTGCCTTCAGCAGGTCAGATCGGGTTGCATGTGGGCATCAGTTCTTGATGTCCGCTCAGCAGTAGGGCGCGGGCGGGGTTGACCCTGCCCGCCTTCCGTGGACAAAGGGAGTGGCGAGGACCACTCGGGAAACTGGCTAAGCGCCAGCATGCTATCGTGATGGACTCTCCAGTGCGAGTCATCGATGTTCGTTGCTGCTAGGCTACGGCAGCTAACCTTGAGGGTGCGATATGCACTAGCCCCTCTCTGAAGCAATACCTTCTTGGTGGTTCCGGAGAGACGTAGGGTTTGGCGACCATAGGAATGTGTTTTAGTGGGTCGAGGAGAGAGTAGTCCTGGCTTCTACCGGCATTGTAGAAGACGGCCTCATCCCCACACTACCCTAACCTTCCTGTTAGGGTGTCTGATGAGCAGATTTATCCCCCTATGGTTTAGAAGGAAAAAAAAAAAAAAAAGTCTAGCACGATTCGCAAGTTGTCGCCGTACCTGGACGAAGCCGGAGTCATTCGTTCAGATAGTAGGATCGTCGCAGCAGCATTTGCATCATATGACACGAGGTGTCCTATAGTCTTGCCCAAGGATCATCGGGTGACGCGGATGCTAGTCGCATGGTATCACGAAAAATATCTTCACGCAAATAACGAAACCGTAGTTAACGAGGTGAGGCAACGTTTCCACATCTCTCAACTGCGGTCGCTTGTGCGCAACGTTTCTAAGGAGTGTACGACCTGCAAGGTGAAGAAGTCAACTCCAGCGATACCCCGAATGGCACCACTCCCTGTGGCCAGGTTACAGCCATACGTACGTCCCTTTTCATACGTGGGTATCGACTACTTTGGTCCCATTGCCGTCAAAGTGAACCGTAGTTCTGCCAAACGGTGGGTCGCACTGTTCACTTGTATGACTACCAGAGCAGTACACCTCGAGGTCGTTCACGCTCTTTCAGCAGAATCGTGTAAGATGGCGATCAGACGATTCATCGCACGCCGAGGAGCTCCAGTCGAGATCCGCAGCGATAGAGGAACGAATTTCGTGGGTTCGAGCAATGAACTGAAGATGGAGATGAGCACAATCGATCGTAAGCTAGCGGAAACATTCACTAACGCAAACACCAATTGGGTGTTTAACCCACCAGGAGCTCCCCATATGGGTGGAGCATGGGAGCGACTTGTGCGATCGGTGAAAACTGCGCTAGCCGCAATGGATACTCCACGAACACCAAATGAAGAGTCTTTAGCGACAGTGCTGGCCGAAGCTGAGAGTGTGGTGAACTCGAGGCCCCTTACTTATATTCCTCTGGAGACAGCTCAGCAGGAATCTCTAACACCAAACCATTTTTTACTGATGAGCTCAAATGGTGTAGCACAGACACCGAAAACATTGGCGGACCCGAAACAAGTAAGCAGGAATGATTGGAATCTATGCAGAACGTTGGTAGATCAGTTCTGGCGTCGGTGGGTGCGAGAATATCTACCGACAGTCGCACGTCGGACGAAATGGTTCGACGAGGTGAAACCAATCCAGGTTGACGATTTAGTTCTAATAGTCGAGGAGAAAATACGTAACGGATGGATTCGAGGACGAGTAGCTGAACTCATCATTGGGCGTGATGGACGAGTCCGTGCTGCGGTCGTACAGACTGCTGGTGGTATGGTACACCGACCAGTGTCAAAGTTGGCGCGGTTGGATGTAGCAGCGAGTAAAGCTGGACCGGAGTTACCTGACCAGCCTTACGGGTCGGGGAGCTGTTACGGCAGTTCGCACCGATCCCTCATAACTACGCCAACGTCGGAGCGCCCCTCGGAAGATTGTCACAGTGACAACTGAAGTTGTCATCGATGGCATATGAGAATGGAAGAGAAACAATATGAAGAGGGAAGAATGATCTATGCATGGTAGTGAAGTGGACCGCATTTGTGAATTTGGCGAAGTTTAATAATTATTTTTCACGTAATTTTGCTTATTTCAAATATTGAAAAATCGTAAGTTTAATAAGAATTAATCGGAATTAATTGAATTTAATGAAACTTATCCCAATGTTATTGCTTAGGTGGCAAACCGCCAAATCGTATTCTATACATATATCCTATCACTGGAAGATTGATTCTGAGTTGAGGTTAAAAAACCGTGAGTTGCTGAATTGGAACTAAAATCATGAATTATAGTTAATAGATGCATTATGAACTTTTTGTAGCTCACTAATTGGACTCAGCTAGGATATTTATGATAACTTGTTGGGATTTGAAAGGGATCAAGAGATACCGATGTAAGTAGTTGCGTAAGAAACAATATCAAGATTCTAATAAATTTTAACAGCTTTTAGCTCTACACCCACAAATCAAGGTGTTTGCTCAAAGGACTTCTCAAGCCCTACCTCCCAACACCAACTTTCGAAGACTTTCTTCCACAGTTAAGCGAAGCTCGATTCTTCAGCCGCCTCGATATCAAAGACGCATTCCACCAATTGGAGCTTGACGAATCGTCACGTCACATTACAACGTTTATTACTCACAAAGGATTGTTTCGGTATAAACGTTTAATGTTCGGGATGTCTTGTGCTCCCGAACTTTTTCAACGAGTACTCGAACAGATACTGGCTTGCTGCGAGAACGTGGTGAATTATCTCGACGACATTCTTGTTTTTGGGCGCACTCGGGAAGAACACGACGCAGCATTGGAACGGGTGTTGTCGACTCTGAAAGAGAAAAACGTTTTGTTAAATCACGACAAGTGTCAGTTTGCGCTCACAGCAGTTGAATTCGTCGGACATCATCTTTCTTCGGAAGGCATTCGACCAGTCGAAAACAAATTGAGCACGTTGCGATCTTTCCGGTCACCGGAAAACGTTGAGGAGCTTAGGAGTTTCCTGGGGCTTGCCAATTACGTAGGACGTTTCCTGCCCGACTTAGGCACAGTGACAGCCCCTATGAGAAGCCTACTTCGTTCGAATACAAGGTTCGAGTGGAAACAGCATCACCAGCAGTCATTTGAAGCAGTGAAGGAGCTCATTTCCAACGTCAAGACGTTGAGCTACTTTGACAACTCCTTAAGAACACGACTGATCGTAGATGCCTCACCTTTTGCGCTTGGAGGTGTACTGGTACAATTCAAAAGCTTAAATGATGACTCTGAACCGCGAATTATCTCGTATGCCAGCAAGTGTCTGTCAGACTCAGAAAAAAGATATTGCCAAACCGAAAAGGAGGCTCTCGCCATAGTATGGGCCGTAGAGCGATTTTCGGTATACCTCCTTGGACGTAATTTCGAACTTGAGACTGACCATAAGGCACTTGAGGCCATATTTTCCCCGACGTCGAAACCATGCGCCCGTATAGAGAGATGGGTACTGCGCCTTCAATCCTTCACGTTTAATGTGAAATACAGAAAAGGCTCCGCAAATATCGCAGACCCATTTAGTCGTTTAGCACAAAATGCGGGAAACGAAGAGTTTGATGGTGACAATACATTTCTCGTGTTGACCATTGTGGGCTCAGCTGCCATTGATACCAACGAGATTGAGAATGCTTCACAAAGCGATTACGAGTTTGGGTTACTACGTGACTGCTTACAGACAGACGTGTGGAAACATGCGGAAGTAAAACCATACGAAACATTCAAACATGAGCTGGGATTCGTAGGAGACGTTCTCGTTAGGGGTACAAAACTAGTAGTACCCGCACAGTTGCGCAGAAGAATGATGGATCTCGCCCACGAAGGACACCCGGGTGAAACTGTAATGAAAAGAAGATTAAGGGATCGTGTTAGGTGGCCAGCCAATGATAAGGAAGTTGTCCAATATGTCCAGCGGTGCGAAGGATGTCGTTTAGTTAGTCTGCCCGAAAGACCCGAACCAATGCAACGACGTAAATTGCCTACAAATCCGTGGATCGACGTTGCAATCGACTACCTAGGACCGATGCCTTCAGGAGAGTATCTGCTTGTCATTATCGATTATTACAGCAGATATAAAGAAGTCGAGATAATGACACGAATTACAGCAAAGGACACCATTAGCAAACTTGATCGAATCTTCACTCGTTTAGGCTACCCAGTCACAATAACACTGGACAATGCGCGACAATTTGCTTCGGATGAGTTCGATCAGTATTGCAAAGCTCGTGGAATCACCCTGAACTTTACGACGCCATACTGGCCGCAAGAAAACGGATTAGTCGAAAGACAAAACCGTTCCTTGCTTAAGAGGCTTCAAATTAGTCATGGGCTTAAGAGAGATTGGAAGGTTGATTTGCAAGATTACTTAATGATGTACTACACCTCTCCTCATTCCATCACTGGCAAAACTCCTACGGAGTTGATGTGTGAACGCACGATTCGATCAAAAATCCCATCTCTTTCAGATCTTCAGCATTGCCCGCGACTTCCTGAGGTAGCCGATAGAGATCGCATTCTTAAGGAAAAAGGAAGAGAAACGGCGGATGTTGCACGACACTCCAGATATTCCAACTTGGAAACAGGGGATACAGTGTTGATGAAAAACTTGCTACCAGGGAATAAACTCACGCCCAGCTTTGCTCCCAACGAATACACGGTTGTTGACAAGAGAGGTTCTCGAGTTACAGTAGCAGACGATTCATCAGGAAGAACGTACCAACGGAATTCATCGCATCTGAAAAGAATGACTAAGGAAATCGAGTTGGACCAGCCCCCCGACGAACAACAGCATGACTTGCGCCATCGAAAAGGTACTTCGTTGCCGCAGACTTCTCAAAGGCAGCCTCGTATCTACCCAGGGTTACCAGATACGTTCAGAGATTTTACTTTGTAGCCCAGACTACAAATCTACAAGAGAAAAGGAGATGTAGTGACATGCCCCCCCCCTCGACAGCGCGAGCGGACGGCGCTATTGTC
Source organism: Aedes albopictus (assembly GCF_035046485.1). Lineage (NCBI taxonomy): Eukaryota > Metazoa > Arthropoda > Insecta > Diptera > Culicidae > Aedes > Aedes albopictus. The sequence continues at coordinate 46,658 of NW_026916494.1, forward strand.
AGACGGTAAACAAGTAGACAAGAGTACACAAGTGTGACGAGTGAACTAATAAAGTGTTGATACGATTTAAACGAGAAATCTAAATCTATTTATTTCCGAAGTACCACAAATTTAAATTCAGGCCTATTTGGATAAAGCTTCGTTTTTGTCGGCATGTACAGCTGTGCCTAGAACAACTATTTTCCACTGCTGTCGTTTTTTGATCAATTTGTTTCACCCTATGTCTACTATAGTGAACATTTAACCGAAAATATACTGAAATCGAAGAATTTGATTGGTTTGAGATTTAGGTTATATGTTTCCCTTGCCGCTTCTTTCAAAAAGGTGAGTGTCCATTTTGCCCCGGCAGCAGAAGATATTTCCAAACTTGATTTTTGATATAATAAAGAAGAAAATATAAACATGTTAATCATGTAGATACAGCAAAACTACTTGCATGTGTTCTAGAAATATCAGGTTTTAATCGACCTGCAATAAATTAATCACTAAATCTTATTTTAGATGGGGTGAAAATTATAATTTCCATGCACAAAAAAATGGAGGACGCAACTTTTTCGTGTAAAATCAAGTATAATTTTAATTTCGAATGTTTCTTTCCTGAAACTACGTTTTAGACAAATGGACTATATCCTCCATTCATTAAAAGTTCAAAAAAGTTCGCATATTTCAAAATATTGAGGGTGTCCATTCTGCCCCGGGTGACCATATTGCCCCGCCTACCCCTACATCTAATCTACAATTGATAATATAGGTTTCTCATACTTCTTAGATCCAGCAGTACTGTCCAGAGCTTACTTCACTGTGCCAACTGGCGGGTCATTGCCCCGGATCCACTGGTCCCGGTGCAAATTACATTAGCACGATCGATGCAAAAATTAGGTACGTAATAACGAGATCATCTTCGATTCCGAAAACATTCACATCTCTATCCCCCTAGATGCACCGTAGAGAGCTTCCTCGTGTCACACCTAATCCGTGCTCAGGTAGCACAGTTCGATCAGCTGGATCGAACGCAGGAGTTGCTACCCACTTTCACACAACGGGAAATGCCCATCCACGGAGCCCTTGCTCGGATGGAGCTGGTGGGATTCCCGGCCGATGCCAACAAGTTAGCACACCTGATCGATCGACTCAAGGCGGCCAAATGTCGGATCAGTGACCGGGTGCGAACGTTGAACGGTGGCCGTCAGTTAAACTTCGGATCCTCTAGTGAAGTGGCTGCTGCCCTGAAGGTTCCCCGGGAACGGAACGGTAGAGTGAAAACCTGTCGCCAGGTGCTGGAAAAGATTGAGTCCCCGTTGGCGTCGTTGGTCATTGCATACCGAAAGATTGAAAGTAATTTAATGCGAACGATCGAACCGCTGTACAGGGCTATTCGGGATGGAAAGCGGATTTACGGCAACAGCTGTTGCTTCACTTCGACGGGGAGAATATCTATGCATGAGCCTAACTTGCAAACCGTTGTGAAGGATTTCAAGGTAAGAATAGACCAATAGTTTATTTGTTTAGTTTTTTCTTACATTTTCTAAAAAAATCTGAGGAATATACTTCTAGCAATTGTCTTTCTGGGAAATTTTTCTCAAAGGGCAGTTTATGAACTCAAATAATAATTGCGTTTGTAATAATCAAAATTGTTTTCTATCAGGTTGAAATTGAGCCCGGTCTAGTCGAGGTGTTCAGCTGTCGCAGCACTTTTGCCTGTTCAAATCCGGATCGAATCCTTCTATCGGCAGATTTCTGTCAGCTGGAACTGTGCGTCCTGACGCATTTGTCTCAAGACCGAAAACTGCTGGCCGTGATGAACGGTGGGAAGGACGTCTTCCGTGGAATAGCGGCCAAGTGGAATCATCTGGAAGACGAATCGCTAGTATCGGACGAACTTCGGAACTACACCAAGGCCATCGTGTACGGAGTGATCTACGGAATGGGCACCAAATCGATGGCTGCCGAGTTGCACGTAGAGGAAGATACGGCCCGGACGCTGATGGAGCAGTTTCACTCGACCTATCCGGAAATTCGGCGGTACGCGGACAAGGTGATTCAGGTGACCAGGGAACGAGGCTACATTGAAACGCTCACCGGTAGGAGGCGTTACCTGCCGGCTATTTGCAGCGTTGATACTCGGAAACGGTCCGAGGCGGAACGGCAAGCTGTGTGTACTACGGTTCAGGGTTCTGCGGCGGATATCCTGAAGAATGCTATCCTGCGGATGATGCGCAATCTGAGAAAGTATCGTCAGACGCTTCGACTCGGGCAGGTTGAGCTGGTGCTGCACATGCACGATGAACTAATTTTCGAAGTGCCACGCGATCAGGCTCGCAAGGTGGCCAAGATTCTCAAGTCCAGCATGGAGAACTGTGCGAAGCTCAGCTTGCCGCTGAGAGTTAAGGTAAAAATGGGACCCAGCTGGGGCGAGATGCAGGAAACTCAAGTGTGATATGGATGAAAGTTGAGAGACTGAACTTTATTTGTACTAAATTGAGGACTTGCGTTTGTCATTTATTCGAAATCCATGGGTTTTGTGGGGTATTTGAGCGATAAGTTCCACAGCGTATAAGACGCCAATTACATATTATCCTCGATTTTCTTAAGCAATAAACGGTATTATCACAGTCAAATAGACGTAACTGTTAGAGGAAATTAATAAAAAAAACTTTTGCCCGGTGTCTTTGTCATGATAACTCTGTCACCTGTTGGTAGAACCGCGCGAGACACTGTCGGCCATGATAGATTTCAGTTTGACGTTTATCTAACACGCACACTACTACACAAAATCGCCTGTAATTTTCGTTCGCATCATTCAGCAACGTGTACAGTACACTGGCAAACGTCAAAGCGATAGAACACTAGCGCCTCTAGTAGAAGGATCGCGGAAAGAAAATGAAATTGAATTGATCGTTAAATGCATGTGCCAAGTCGTTTTGAAGAGTGTTACGTCTATTTGTCTGTGATATGATCCTTGATTTTAATTTGCGGTTTAACTGTAGTGCGCCGATTTCAGCGCATTAAAAGTAAATCTCGAATTTACAAGAAATGACTGCATCCGGAATTAAATGGGCTCGCATACTACGCAATCATGTTAGAGGATGTTTTGCGTAAATTCCTTGATGAATTTCTGAAGAAATTCATGAAAAAAATATTTAAAGAAACCCAGATTAATCCACCTAGGGGTGATACACAAATTATGTCACGCAAAAATCGACCTTTTTCAACCCCCCCTCCCCCTATGTCACACGTTTTGTATGGGACCTCAATATTTTTTGTAAGGGTCGTCACGTTCTGTAAACCCCCCCCCCTCTCCCCTAAAAGCGTGACGTAATTTGTGTACGACCCCCTAGTGGTGATAGTGCCTTTCTCGTCGAACATGTATTCATGATCTTTCCTTGGTTGGGATACTGCTGGGATGATTTTGCTTCAGAATGTTGGCTTTGCAGTCTTTTAGGGAAATCGATAAAACTAGCTTATGTTTTTTTTCCGACGTTTCGATCCGTATGGGGCCTTTTCAAGGGATCAATCGGTCAAGGTTTCCTAGTCAAGATGGCTTTTCTGAACTCAAAAATGTCATACGGAAATTTTGGTATATATTGAATCCGTTCGGTTTGAAACCGTCGTGATGCGGACAATCTCCTACCTATCGGGCGGTCTAGAACTCGGTCCCTGTTTTTGGAATCTTCCGCTATTGCTTTGTTCAGCAAGATTCTGTGCATGAGCCATCATTCCGAAGTATGATCTTTCCATCGACGTAATCCGAACTGTTCCTGAATCCTGAGATTACTTTATTTAGAAAATCAATTATTTTAATATAATTGGGAAACTTATTAAACGTATACTGCCGTGAATCGCAAATCTGTCCCATTTGCATAGGAAAACCAGCAAAGATGGGACTGATATGCGATTCACGGCAGTATAGACAGAGCTGAAAAATATCATAATTTTCATTTGACTGCTTGAGAGCCTTCACTATCACTGAATCACTTCTGTCACAATCACAGATGACTTTACGGTCTTCGACAAAGTTTTTTCTGCACACTTTAGTCTATATTTCATTATCATAGGTTACAAGATTCTTGTAAAATTTGACAAAAAATGCAAGCAATAAAACCAATAAATAATTCCCAGTAGTTTTAAACGCACAAAACGATTGAAAAAACTTTGTCCGGGGTTGATGCGATTATTTTCATTTTTCAATATAACGTAGACCCATCCTACTGCATATTTTTACACCTCAGTAATCTGAAAGGGTGTGATTCTTGGTGTGATTTGATGAGATTGCTTTAGTACAGACAACCATACATATCATTTTTAACATATTGCTATTTTATTCGTCACGAAAAAATAATCGCCAAATGCTAATCAGGTTGCGTTGCATAAGCCGCTGCTGGCTTGATAACGATAGTGACTAAACGTCAAACGAACAAAATCAATTTTTATTTGATTTAACCGTTGAAAACAAGCATTCTGGGTGAGTAGAGTGAGGCGTCTGTTTGTATGTGGCCTTAGTTCAGACAAGATTTTGTTGTCTTACACATATTTATCGCTTGTATTGACTTTGTTCACTTTTGTAGTTCCTGCGAGCACCCAATAATACTGGTTCTGCATCACTATCGGTAGCCTCTAAAGTGGTCTGAGCCTATTTTCTTGCTAATCGTTCCTCAGGTTATTAAAAAAAACCGCGGTTTGATGTATAGCATGCATGGGTTTGGTTCACTTTTGTATTTGGCCACATTCGGTAGGATATCCGAGAAACCCAATCCGGAACACTACTGGTAGTTTTGAATGCGGTCTGAGCCAATTTTCTTGCTAACCGTTTTCCGGATTATCGAAAAAGTCACGATTTTATGTATAGCATGCATGGGTTAGGATCATTTTTTCATTTGCCTACATCCGGCGGGACACCAGGAACCGATTACGGGACAGTACCGATTGTCCCTTATGTGGTTTGAGACTAGTTTCTTGGTTCATCAGGTTCCCTAAAAAGTCATGAATTCATTATTGCATTTGACCACTTCCGGCGTAACAACTAAAACGGTTCTGGAACACTACCGATATTGTCTAATGTGGTCTGAGCTTATTTTCTTGCTAACTGCTCATCAAGTTATCGGAAAATCCGCTATCTGATGTGTCGCATGCATGGGTTTGGTTCCTTTTGGCATTTGGCCACTATACCCTATATCGGTTCCGGAACACTATCGGTAGTCTTTTAAAAGATCTTAGATGTGGTCTGAGCCTATTTTTTCGCTAATCGTTCATCATGTCATTTAAAAAGCCGCTGTTCAATGTGCCGGGTTTAGTTATCTTCTACATTTGACCACATAGGTCGTTTCCAATATGGTACGAAACTATTTTCTTGCTAAACGTTTATCAGGTTACCTAAAGAACAGTGATTTGATGCGTCGCATTTAAGGATTTGGTTAATTTTATGCTACTTCTGGCGGGACATCTGGAACCGGTGCTGTAACACTGCCGGTTCAGATCTGGTCTGAGAATGTTTTCCTGCCTACTGTTTATCAAGTTATCGAAAAAGCCGCTATTTGATGTGTTGCATGCCTGGGTTTGGTTCACTATCATATTTGGCCACTTCCGACGAGACACCCGGAACCGGTTCCGGATCACTACCAGTTCAGATATGGTCTGAGAATGTTTTCCTCCCAACTGTTCATCAGGTTATCTAAAAAGCCACTATTTGATGTGTTGCATGCATAGGTTTGGTTCACTTTGATATTTGACCACTTCCGGCGAGACACCCGGAACCGATTCTGGAACACTACCGGTCTTAGAATGTTTTCCTGCCTACTGTTCATCAGGTTATTGAAAAAGCCGCTGTTTGATGTGTCGCATGCCTGGGTTTGGTTCACTTTCATATTTGGCCACTTCCGGTGGGACACCCGGAACCGGTTCCGGAACACTACCGGTTCAGATATGATCTGAGACTATTTTCCTGCTTACCGTTCATCAGGTTATCGAAAATGCCGTGGTTTGATGTGACGCTTGCATGGGTTCGTAGCGTTTTCATATCTGGCCCCTTCCTGGGGTACCGATCCGGAACACCAAAATGGCCATAACTCCGGAACGGCTGGACCGATCTGAACCATTTTCAATAGGAAACAATGGGACAAAATGCCCTGTCGAATGAACCATTGGTCGTTGAAATCGGTTGATATTTAGTATCTAAAAATGAGGTAACCTTTTTGTACATACACACACACACACACGCACACACATACATACACACACGCAGACATCATCTCAACTCGTCGAGCTGAGTCGATTGGTATATAAGACTTGACCCCTCCGAGGGCTCTATCAAATTTTCGTTTTTGGAGTGAACATATAGCCTTTCGGTACACTATGGTGTACGAGAAAGGCAAAAAGGCTAATGAAAATCCTGGAAAATTTTCCGAATGAAACTCTCGTGGATTGGTGGATGAATTTCTGGGAAATATCCTGAATAATTTTGAAAAGGATTTATTTTCCTAATGAAATTCTTTAAGGAATTCCCTAGCCAAGATCACAGGGTTTGACGGTATTTAAGTGAAGGAAGTTAATTATAATTCTTGTACTGAAAATATCACCTTTAACACTTTAATGCGCCTCCAACGGTTCATTGCGAACCGGCTGCTACAGATGGAGTATAGCTGATTTATCAGAAATGCTCGATAAACAGGAGGAACCTGCTAGGGCTTAGTAGTTTCTATACTCAGAAAACAGTTCCAGTCGGTTGAGTCGGGAAGGGTTGCGAGAGTCGTTGTGAATCATAATGAAAACATTTGTGCTTTGTGACGAATCTTGGGATCTTTCTGGAGTCAGCAGACTTGAAATTGTCTGGGCTTTCCACTATTCGGTTAATTTTAACAATCAATATGCAACAAATATTAGTATCTCGTGTATTCAAATTGCTCATTCACAGTTCTGACATTGTATTTACTTGTGATTAATATTAATTTTAATTTTCAATATCAGTATTTTTATATGTGATAGTTGTTTTGTGAGTAAACCCTAATATGTTTTGAATGTCTAATGCTTAATAATGTTTTCTTGCCATATCAATTTAATATAACTAATAAACCGAAACCAATAGTGTGAAGGTGCAGCATTTAATAGTGCTTGCTTATAGATTCGAAGCCAACGGGTGATCAAGACTCAAGACTTAAGACTTAAGACGCATACTTGACGAAATCGACAAAAACTGACTACTTCGTCCTATATGTATATGTATATTTATACTAATATAAGTGGGCCGCGGAGCTGTGCGGCCCAGTATTTCCTTTTATTTTTTAATTCCAGAAAACGCCATATTTTTGAAGAATACCTATCCTGGTACACTCACGAAGTTCCCCAACACAAACGGAAATTGTCCGGAGCAATCAAGATAAGTAAAAACTTTTATAAACAGGCACGCAACTCTTTCTACTACTAGGCAAATAGATTATTTATGTGTTTGCTTATTCATGACATTCGTGGCGGTGCGGAACTTTTTATAATAAAGATACCGTACTTATCATTTCTTCAATTCACCTTTAAATAACTGATCTTTAAATTTTGTATAAAAACTTGTATCTCAATTATTTTCATCATATTAGTTTTCTTTTATTTCAGAATTTTTAAAGCATTATGGTAGAAAGAGTTGGTGTCATGATCCATGCAAAACTTGAAACTGAAAACTCCTTATTTCCCCCTATGGGTTATAGGGAGGGGCGGGACATTCGAGCCTACTCATCAGTGGAAAGGACTTGCGGTGCTAATCGGTTTAGCATAGGGCAGATACAAGTCTACTGGTAGACGTATCGCCCAGCGATTCAACGCAGATTGGCCACGGCCCGGGGGTGCGTTGATTATAACAGAATAACAGAAATTCTTTAAGGAATTCATATGTAAATTTATGAAGAAAATTCTAGAGCGGTTCCTGGAGAAATTGGAGGGAAAATTTTGAAGGAATTCCTGCAAGAATTCCGTTTTGAATTCCTAATGGAAAAAGTAATGATATTCCTGGAGAAATCTCGAGGAATTCCCGAAGGAACTTCTGAGAAAATTCTTGGAGAAATTCTGGGAAATTTTTTGGAGGATTTTTTTATGGTTTTGTTACCGTGTATTTTAACTATTTCTTGGAGGAATTTCTGTGGATATTTGTGAAGTAATGGCCAGAAAAACGCGGTCTACATATGTGATTGACGAAAATAAATAAATAAATAAATAAATAATAAATAAATAAATAAAATTTCTGAAATCATTTCTAGAAGGATTTCATGTGCAAATTCCTGAGGAAATTTTTGACTAAATTACCGGAGAAATTAATGAATGAATTTTTAGCGATGTTTTTTAATGTAAATTCTCGGATGAATCTCTGTGGAAATCTTGAAGTAGTTTTTAAGGAAATTCATGGAGAAAAAGCTGGAGAAATTTTTCGAAGAATTCATGGAAAAATATAAGGAAATTCTTGGAGGAATTTTGAGGTAAATTCTTGAATTAATTTCAGGAGAAATTTCCTGGAGGAATTCCAGAGATGTTTCAGAAAGAATTCCAGGAGAATTTCCAGCCACATTTTCTAATGGGAAAATTTCTGGAAGAATCTCGGAAGAACTATTTTTTTTTTGCTAGGTTTCTAGCTGCACTCTGAATAGAGTTGAAACCTCTACACTAGACCCGAAGATAGAAAAGAGTACGTAATCTTTCAGAAGCAGTTTGCCAGCTGTCCGCGGAAAATGATATCCATTAAGACACTGTTGCCTACTGACTCAGAAAGTTACGGTAGAAGGTTGGAAAGTTTTCAATTGGTCAGTCAGTCAGGATTTGCCTATGTAGTGTTATGGTCACATGGTTTGTGTTTGTCGTCTTGTTCTATTTTGTGGTATGGTTCAATATGTTTTTTTTCTCGTTAAGTCAGTTGTCGTAGGTATGTTTGTTTTTTTTCATCGAATCAATCAAACCCTGTATGTTAAAATATAGTCGATCCTGTGTCAAATTGTTTTCTTGATGTCGCTAATCGTTTTCTACTTCTCTGTGTTAATCTCTTGTGTCCTTAAATTGTTATCGGTCCAAAACCCACAGAAACATGCAACTGAACTTCTGGTATTTTTCTGTTGGTGTCAAAATGCCATCTAAGAGATTAACAAAAATACGTCAAGTTGGTCTTGCAATAAAATTTTAAAATAATAAAGATTGCTTGTCAACTATTATGTATTCGTCCCCCTACAAATACTATGAAAAATGTTCAAATTCGTTCAATTGTCCTATCGGTCCTACCTAGATAAACCATGTCATTCGCCTTGACGGAGGCTCTCTGAGAGAATTGCGCTGTGCGTGAAAACAATTTTTTTAACATGGGAAAGGATAGGAGCTGCATTTTCAAATGCTTCTAAAATATTTTAGGGACTTCAGATTGAAAAAAGTGTTAATGTTTTGCAATATGCTTTCAATTAGCTACATTATAACTGGTTTTAGACAAAAAGTTTTTAAATCACAATGTTATGTCCATAATATAGCGTATCAAAATCTCATTCGATAACATTAAGAACGTTTTGCTTAAAAAAATTTCTATAAAGAATTAGAAGCATTTGAAAATGCAGCTCCTATCCTTTCCCATGTTAAAAAAATTGTTTTCACGCACAGCGCAATTCTCTCAGAGAGCCTCCGTCAAGGCGAATTTTCTCAAGCGTAGCCTAGAAATGTCAACCTAGTCATACACAAGTAACGTTGTTCAGTTAATAAAAAGCAGTCAGTTTTTGTCCAAAATATCACGTCGAACGCATTGACGTCAACAATGCGTTTAAGTGTTCGCACGTTAGCTTAGAAACTATCAGCACAATTAAGTGCTGCAAATCTCCTTCCCACTATTAATTCTTCGGTCGATTTTAATTGCTTTATTTAAAGAAAATGTGACCAACTAACATTCTAAAAATTCGAAAAAGCGACTATGACATTAATGAATTACTAACCAAAATCAACCGAGAAACGTGGGAAATAGAGCCCAAACATCATTTTGAAGTCAGCTGGCTGTAAAAGGTTCCAAAACCTGTCACAAATCCTACAATACTTTTATTAGGATTTGTAACGATGATCAAAACCTTCTCAAATCCAACCGACTTGGAACTATTGCTTGGGAATAGACTCTAATGAGCCCTGGCGGATCCTCCATGTTTATCGAGCATGTCTGATGCATATGATCAGCCATACTCCATCTGCAGCAGCCGGTTCGTGATGAACCGTTGGAGGCGCATTAAAGTGTTAAAAAGGTGATATGTTTCACTAAAGAACACTACATGACAATAATCAAAATGAAACTCCTTCACTTTAATACCGTCAACCCCTGCGAACTTGGCCAGGGTTGAATCTCGGAAGAACTATTGAAAGAATTTCTGGAAAAAATCTTATACAAATTCCCGGGTAATTTATTGGAGGAATTTCTAAGAAATTCTCAACGGAAATCATTGGAAATTTCCTGAGGGAATCTCTGGGTAATACATGAATGCATTTCTGGGGAAATTGTCGACAGAATTCCTGAAGAAATTCAAGGAGGTGCTGTTTGGTAAACTTCTGAAAGAATTCCTTGGGAAATTATCAACGGAACTCCTGAATAAATTTCCGTAAAAAATATGTGAAATCCCTAATGGAAATGTTTAGGAAATTCCCCAAAATGATTCCTGGAGAATTTTTTGAAACGATTCCTGCGAAATTTTAGAAGAACTCCTGGGGGAAATTCCTGAGAGCATAGAAATCCTTGAGGAATTTCTGGAGGAATCTTTGGGAAAATCTTGAAGGAATTTTCGGAAAATTTCCGACAGAATTCCTGAGAATATTTTTGGAAGAGCTTCTGGATAAGTTCTGGTGGAATCTGTGGAGAAAGGAATGCTTGGAGAATCTACTGGAGCAATCTTTGAACACATTCTTACAATAGTAATGGTTTAGAGAAACTTCTGAAAAATCCATAATAAAGTTTTTGAAAATTGTTTGCAGATACACTTTCAGAATTTTCCAGAAAATCCTCCGAGAATTCTTCCGAGATTCCTTCAAGAATTTTTCCATCAGAAAATGTCCCCAGGAATCCTTTCAGAATCTTCATAAGAAAATAGTTGAGAAATTTCTCTAAAAATCGTTCCAAGAATGTCTTGAGAGATTTTTCAAGACATTTCCCCAAGATTTCTTCAAGTAACTACTGTAGGAATTTCTCCAGGATTTCAATTAGGAATTTCAGAAGGAATTCTTTCAGTAGTTTTCCCTAGAATTCCTCTAGGAATCTCCGCAAAAAATGTTCGATTAATTACCGTTGGAATATCCTCAGGAATTAAACTAGAAATTTTTCAAAGATTTTCTCCATAAATTTCCCCAGGAATTTCTTCAAGAATTCCTTCAAAAATTTTCCTCGGAATTTCCTCCGAGAAAATTTTCCCAGAAATAAATAGATAAATTCATGGAGGAATCTTTTAAGAAATTCCTAGAATTTCTTGTGGAATCTTGCAGGGAATCCCTGGAGAAACCTCTGCGGAAATTTCCTGAGGATTGAATCTCTGGAGGAATCCTTGAGGGAATTTCAACAATTTTGAAACAACAATTAACAATTAGTGTTCATGTTAACATTGTCAGACTTGTCTAATAATTATAAACTAAAAAAATATCACCAAATATTTTAACGATCAATTCTGACTATACATGTCAATGGTTGCTCCTCCGTGATTGATCTGAACTGGTACCAGTTGCACTGTGATCCAACTGAATAAGGGGCTGGGACATTCCACTTATTCTCAAAGTGCAATTTTAGCAGCTCATGCATATTTGATCAATAACGGCGCCGGCCAAGTCCTTATAGTCAGCTGGGAAGGGAAAGGAATGTTAGAGTGTACTGGTTGTTGCTACTAGAGACCGAGAGCACTCTGCGTCCCACAACCCGCACGGACTGGGGTATTTGTTAGACGGAAAGGATGGGAGATCTGGGAGTCACCGTTGGGTCGGTGATGCGATCCATGGATAGGGTTATTTATAGTGTTCGTGATAGATTGTGTGGTGAATAAGGTGAATAAGGTCAAGCGGCACAGCACGCTTTGGTTGCATAACTTATAGGCGTTATATATACACTGTGCTGTGAGTGGAAGTTGGAAGGGAGGGAAACGACTTTTTTTCAATTCGTTTCTGGTTCTAGCGATGGCTATGAACATATGAATATACATGAGTTGTATATGTAGAGAAGAGAGAGTGAGAGAAAGTGGATAGAAAGATACAAAGTAGGATGAAAAGGACGGGCCAGGGATTGAACCCATGACCTTCTGCATACGAATCAGAAGCGGTAGCCACTAGACCACCAAGCCCGTCAACTAAAAAAAAAATATCACCAAATATTGTTACTAAACTCTATGGCTTTGTTGATGGCATGGGCCATGGGATTGTTATATCCAATAATCATCTCAACCAGGCGGAACACAGCAAATTATGCCCGATCAAGGTACGTTATCGGTACGGCTGCATTAGAGTGTTCATCCCGGAACAAAATTGCCGGGATTTGGATAATTTCGTGATTTCCTGAATCCCGAGATATGATTTTCGAAATCCCGACTATCCCGGAGGAGTACAATTTGTGACAAAACAGCCAAATTTTAAAGTAGGACATCATCTGATCATTTTTATTTTTGAAATCTGATTGCACACTAAATATACTTTACTTGAAAATTAAAACATTCATGAATTACTTAAATAGTGTTATGTCATAACTTCAAATTTATCATTATTTTGATTTAGTATGTAACGAAAATAACAAACTGAACAATTCCAAAGTATCACATTCCATAAAGTTCAAAAAAAGCTTAAATAGTCTGAATTTTCTTCAGTAGCGGATCCACGAGTCCCTGAAGAGTAAAAGACTAAATCCTAAAAATGTAATCAATTTAAACAGATGAGATTTTTACATTGTAGGTCTAAATACAAACACATTTCAAAGTGATTCTCTGCGGACAGGAAAAAAACGCAGAAAAAAGTATGGTAAAATCAAACATATTCGGGGTCAATCAAAGAATTTTTTTTAACGTTTGGCCCTGTTGTTTTTTGTTCCTTGTTTAAGCTCAAATAAATTGTCAATTTGTTCAGACCACAGAACCAAAACTGTTGGAAACAAATCAAACGTCAGATTTGAAACATACACACTTAAAACAGAATGCCGAGATCGGCTGTGCGGATCTCGGTTAAAGTTCATTTGCTGAAATCTCGGCTAAACGCTTGACGTTTAATGTTTGATGGTAGCGGTACCCATGGGTGCTGCTATGAATAAACTTGATTTTTTGCTGATATCTCAGTTAAATTTCGACTGCCGAGCGCTCGGCTGTGCGAATCTCGGCAAAAGAATGGAAATTAGCCGAGCTCGACTGAGTGTGTACATGCATCTTTTATTCATTTTTGATAGGTTCTGTTAGGGCCCATATAGCCGAGGCGGTAAACGCACGGGTATTCAGCATGACCATGCTGCACACTCAGTCGAGCTCGGCTAATTTCCATTCTTTTGCCGAGATTCGCACAGCCGAGCGCTCGGCAGTCGAAATTTAACTGAGATATCAGCAAAAAATCAAGTTTATTCATAGCAGCACCCATGGGTACCGCTACCATCAAACATTAAACGTCAAGCGTTTAGCCGAGATTTCAGCAAATGAACTTTAACCGAGATCCGCACAGCCGATCTCGGCATTCTGTTTTAAGTGTGTGAGGGTGACGGGTTCAATTCCCGGTCGGTCCAGGATCTTTTCGTAAAGGAAATTTCCTTGACTTCCTTGGGCATAGAGTATCTTCGTGCCTGTCACACGATATACACATGCAAAATGGTCATTGGCAGAGGAAGCTCTCAGTTAATAACTGTGGAAGTGTTCATAGAACACTAAGCTGAGAAGCAGGCTTTGTCCCAGGAGGACGTAACGCCAAGAAGAGGAGAGGAGGAGGTTATGTTAGAAATGAATGTATTTTTTTGTTTTGTTTGGCAGATCGATCCTATGGAAATATTTGTTTACCCATTAAATTTACAAATTATTTTCCTGCGCTGAGAAAATCCACTTCCCCCCGTGGCATATCCAATGCCAACAACATGTAGATCACATACGCTCCCGAAATCAACGGGATTGTGTGGAAGCTTTAAGGTAGAACTTAACTTTTTCGCAGGGAAAAATCTTCGTCGATCTTGCAAATGACATTTGTGAATTTTGTTCATGATCTCGATGGCGGAACGCGAGGCTCTTCGATGGGTAATAGCACAAATTAATAGGGGGATTCACTTAACAGCGTAAATTGATTAAATTGATTAAACGTCGCGATCACCAAGGCAATCTTTGATTATTTCATTCGCATAATCATGAAACATTTCAAAAAAGCAGAAAATCATGGCTTACGCAGCAATTTAATCTGTTTAGTGAATTCCCCTAATCTGTTTAGTGAGTACCCTTAATATTATGTAACTGAGTTTGTTTTAAAAATTAAAATTTTGATTTCAAACATTTTATCAGTTAACCGAATAAACACGAATATTTTTGATTCAAATGAACGAAATTTGTCTCCGTGATAGCTCTAATCTACACGAAGAAGTCTTTGAAGTGTTTATTTCACTCAGACCACTAGTGTATGTTTGTGGAAAATGACTTGCAATTACTAACTTATTACAAAAAAGTTGCAAAAAGACAGTTGATCATAACGATGATACAGGGGATAGACAAAATGATCGGGACAGGCAAAATCTTCCCTTCTCAAAAAAATCTCAAATAGCTGTAACTTTACCAAAAGTGCATCAAATATTCTCAAATTTCCACTGTAAGTTGATCAACTGTTTGTGTATCAGTGGACAAAATTTGGAAAAGATCGAACTATTCTGCACGAAGTTATAAAGATTCTAGAAAAAGGCATAATTATCCGATAGCCAACTTTAAGCTGTTATATCTGCGGATTCAATGAACCAAATGCAATTAAATTTTGGCCGTTTATGACTTATATAATGGGCTTTGAAAAACTTTTGACTTAACTTAAAAATTTTAACACGAAAGAAAATTATAACGATTAGATTGTTTTTCTAATAAAACACCAAATTTTCTTGAATTTCAACATCGTTTCAAAATTTAGGATGCTAATTATAGTTCATTTAAATTTCCTCTGATTGCCTTGAATACAAATAAGTTTTGAAAGAAAGTATCAACATATGCGGCAACACATTGTAAAAGTAATGGAATGCATATTAAAAATAGACCAATTTACTAAAAAATCATAAAATTAATGAAATCGCTATAACTTTTACTCTTATTAATAATTTCAAGTTGAGTCAATTGTTTTTCAGAGCTCATTATATACAGTGTATCAAACAATTGTCCGTACAGGAAATTTTTTGTCAAAATAATTTTTCATTCAAATGTTTATAACTTTTTTATGCGTCAATCAAAAACGCTGAAATTTTGACCAATTATAACCCATATATTTAAGCTCCATTGGTAAAATTTTGAACGAGATCGAATAAGTTTTCTGAAACTTTTAGTAAAACTTAAAATATTTTTGAACACATTTTTAAAACATTATATCTGAATATGTACTCGATGGCATTTTTTTATTTTTTTTTGTGTTATATCTTATGCCTAAGGCTTTAATATGCTGCTATGTTTGAGGTTTTATATTCACTACAAAAAATATAAAAAATGTGCTTATGTAAATAGTTGACGATGTTTAAAAATTTACAATATTTTGTACTTATAATCTGCCAAATGTTTTTTACCAATTAACTGCATTAACTGAACGAAAAATACATAGTACCTACTCTTTATATGTAGTTCAGTAGGTCTTGTATAAATATATTACATCAAGAGAGTTGAAAAGTTGAAAACACTTGACACTATTATTGATCAAAATATGATAAATTTTCAAATGACACTCTGAACATATACAGATTTTTCATATTTTTTGTAGTGGATATAAAACCTCAAACGAAGCTGCATATGAAAGCAACACAAAAATAATTGATAAAGTTTCATCAAGTACATATTGAGATATAATGTTTTAAAAATGTGTTCAAAAATCTTATAAGTTTTACTAAAAGTTCTATAACTTTCAGAAAATTTATTCGATCTCGTTCAAAATTTTACCAATAGAGCTTAAATGGTCGGCGTTCGGTCAGAGTGGACTACGCGATTTTTTCGATAGGTAAAAACAAGCGAAGTATTTCAAAAACTTTGAGCTTTCCGTCATTATTTTGATACAGATGTTTCGTTACATAAAGGAACTATAGTATTCCCGATAAAAATGTACTACATTTGACATCACAAGTTTATGCAGGGCATTTTTCTGAAATCGTCGAAAAACAGATGGTCCGGTCTGACTTAACGCCGACCAAATATATGGGTTATAATTGGTCAAAATTTCAGCGTTTTTGATTGACGAATAAATAAGTTATAAACATTTAAATGAAAAATTATTTTGACCAAAAAATTACTGTACGGACAATTGTTTGATACACTGTGAGTCATGAATGGACAAAATTGAATTGCAATCGGTTCATTGAATCCGGAGATATAACAGCTCAAAGATGGCTATCGGATAATTCCGCCTTTTTCTAAAATGCTTATAACTTCGTGCAGAATAGCCCGATTTTTTCCAAATTTTGTCCACTGATGCACAACTAGTTGATCAACTTACAGTGAAAATTTGAGACTATTTGATGCATTTTTCGAAAATTCACAGCTAGGTACTTGGACATTTTTTGAAATGTGAAAACTTTGCCTGTCCCGATCATTTTGTCTATCCCCTGTAGATTTATTTCCGTTTTTGATCTTTGTACCCAAAGTAATAGTTCAGTACATTTAAACTTATGTAGAATACTTCTCATGATGAAAACAAAGTATATAACCTCAAAAAGGTACTTAAATCTTTCAACTGAACAGGAGCAAGAAAGTAAATTTTCTTGTGTTTTATTAAAAACATGAGAAATGGACACTCTAGGCTGCATCGATTACGGACGTCATCTGATCTTCCGTTGCTTTGTAGAAGCTGATGGTTTTGTTGGTGTTCGGGTCTACCTGAATAGTCGTATTGACAATTGCATCATGTCCAATTGAGGTCGCTTCGGCCGGCGATCTGATCCCAGTACACATAAATGAAGAAGCCGGTCACTAGCAACACCACCAACACCATCAGGATAAGTTTGAAGCAGCCCATGCAACACTCTGCCAGTTGAGAAAGTAGCACTCCACAAAAAACGGCTGTCGCACGACCTGCTTTCCCACATGGTTTGCCCACACAGGTGAAACACGAGATACAACATCTTATGCAGTCCGCTCGGAGTCCTTTCGCCATTATCTATTACAAAGTTTAGTGAAAATTGATTGAAACAACCAAAACTATGCCGCCGTCGCCGCTGCTCACTTACTTACGTACTTAAGTACTGCCTAATGCTGCTGTCGACGTCAGTCGATCAACAATTCAAGCGCAACTTCTCAACCCGACATAACTCCTATCCGGGTTCCGGGTTTTATACACCTTCGTTTTCTAATATTTAATTATTCTGGCAACATTTTCCGGAATATTGGGTATGTAAAACGTTCATTATGGATCCTTCTCAGATCATTGAAAAAGTTACGTTCTTTTGAAAAGGTGGACTTGAATACGGCGTCTAAAGTGCGTTAGATGCAAATGTATTGTATTTACCTGCTCATGTTTATATTTCCACAGTTTCGATTACTCTTCCGTTGTGAACGCAAACATCTTCTCCTTTATTCCTTTGGTCGGAGCTGTTGTTTCTGACAGCTTCTGTTCTGATGACGATCATATGGCCAGAATGCAAAGATCACAAAAAAAACATAAACATTCAATGTGATTTTGCTTCTAACGCAGGAGAAACAAAGAAAATTTGAAATAGTCTGTTGTTGGTTTGAATGAAACAACTTTGATAACGTTTGACCCTGTTCCATTAATCGCGATAATTATACAAACATTTTTTTCTTTATTTATTTGTGCACACTATTTTGTTTTTCGTTTGATTCGTTTAATTGGGTCCTAAAATTGAAGATGAAATCCCGCTTTTATTGAATAATATGATCAGGGACCATGATGATTCCCGGAGAAATTCTCGGACAGCTTTTTCATGTTTATATTGCGCAGTTCCCACCTTAGTGGACTCCGCACTTCAGAAGTGCGGGGACTAGCATAAGTGCGGGGACTAGCATAAGTGCGGAACTTGAAAATGACAGATGAACTTGTCAAAACCAGATGACAGTTCGCAACCTGAGCATAAAACAAAAGTTGACAAAATTTGTTTTGGTTCAGCTATCGTTGAAAATCTTTTAGGTTTTAAATACTAATCCGTCGATTTAATCAACTACTTATCTCAATTCCATGCTCATTTAGGTAAGTTTCGGTTCCTGCATCAATTCCTATCATTTTGTCGTCGTATTTACAACAATATAACTGTTTCAGTCGTTCAAATTCATATCATGTCGAATGTTATTCTGGAGAACGTACGACGACGTCGAGCCTCCTCAAATACGAAATACCACTGCATGGCTATTACTTTCTGAAAATCACAAGAACACAGCTCTCCATCATCTACAAAAAAAAGCAAAACGACTATTTCGTGCTGGATTGCATCTTACGAGAGAGATGGATTAGTATCCGAGCGGCAGCGGCAGCAGATATACAAAAAATTTCGATCAGAACATCGTCGTTGGATTGTGGAGCTGTATCTAAGGAATCCAGTCTTGTTTCTCGATGAGTGCAGTGATCTTTTTTATCGAAAGTTTCATATGAGCATAAGTGCTGCAAGTATATGCAGAATATTGCATGCAGAAAGACTCACATGGAAAACCCTTGAGCGCCGTGCTATTCAAATCAGGGAAGATGAAATATTCCGGTTTTGTTCAGAACTTAATGTGATTGACTGGGATTTATACAACTTGGTTTTCTTAGATGAAGTGTCCATAGATAATCGGGACATGTTGCGCAATCGAGGTTATGGAGTAAAAGGGGAACGACTGGTATTTCGAGGAGAGTTTGATCGACGACCTAGAGTATCGTTTCTTTGTTTTTTTTTGGGGCAGAATGGAATGTTGGACAGTTTTGAGACGGAAGGGACGTTCACCAGAAAATTAAGGACTGTTCAATTTATAAAACGGACAACTTGCTTGTGCGATATCTTTTTTATTTTTCAATAAAATCATTATCAGTTTTTTGCATTACTTTCTATAGCTATTCTCAAATGTGGGAAAAATATAACATTACGCAAAATGTTCTTTACTGTATAACTGAAGCGGTTTTCGTAAAATATCAATAAAAACCCATTTCTTGAAATTCGACATTACTTTTCACATACTTAACATGCACATTTTCATGAAGTTTTTAATATATTGGAATCTTATACTATTCTACTAAAGGTAAAGCTCAATAGTTGGTCAGTAAAAATGCACCAAGCAGCCTCCAGCTTGATATTGTGAGATACCTTGTTTTCATAGAAATTATTAAAAAATATTTATTTAAGTCCTGTGCTGCAATAGCACAACGGATTCGGCTAAAAATTTGTCCAAAGTAGCAGAATACTGCTTTCTGGATGATACAGAAGAAAAATTAACTTTTAATTGCATTTTTCATCAAAAATTTCATCCATAAAGACGGTCATAGTAAAAAATTGCAAACTTTTTGCTCCATTGATGGAGATTTTCGACTCTTGCGAATCTTAAGATTATTTATTTTTAACAAAGCTGGTCCTATGCTGTTGTACACCTCATTCAATAATAATTGGATGTAAAGTTTTTATTTTCAACATCATTGTTATGCAAAATTAGCATAAGGTTGTATTGCCATTTGGAATAACTTTCAAACAGTGTGTGGATTTTTATCACGAACCACTGAATGGTCCATGCTCAGCAAGTGATACATTCGCGAATGTAACATTTCATGAACCAACATGATCGGGTGGTTAAATTTGAGCCACGCGTCTTTTTATAGCCTTGTAAAGTTGTCCGTTTTATAAATTGAACAGTCCTTATTTTTCGAGTGCTGTCGTTCCTTTGCTCTTCAAAGCAAGCAAGTGCTTCAATATCCAGAGGCAAATTCCGTGTGGATACTAGATGGTGCACGTATCGACTGTGACCAAAACATCGTATTATACTTAAGGCCGCACGGGACGACGTGTAATTTTCCCTATCTTCCCTCTCTTTCTAACATTTTTGCCTCACGATTTTGAAGATGCAAATATCAATTTCCAGTGCACTGATGTAGCTGAAACTTTAGTCGATTATGCACCGCAAGTGAGCAAATGAACGATCAAATTTCTAGCCAATAATATGAAGTAGAAGTTGAGATTGGCTTCTTACTAACAAAGGAGCAATGGCGGACAATTCAACCATCGTCCCGTCCGGCCTTAAGGTCTATTGGAATACTACCCGTTTTCCTTCCACCTTATTGTCCCTTTTTTTAACCCCATTGAGTTGGTGTTCGGGATAACTAAACGCCATAGGCCAAAAATCGAAAAATTGATTTTCTAGTTCATGAGTTTGTATATTTTTTATAAATCAATGATGTTCCCAAGAATGCAGAAAAACCATTTTTATGTATGTTTCTGTTGCATATTTTGCTTGAGAGCGTGGGTACTGTTATGCCATTTCACATTCTCAAAATTTGTCGAAAAATTACATGAATTTTGAGTTGTACACCGCGTCTTCGTATAACAAAATCAAGTGAATTTTCAAATGTTTTTCAACGCAGAAAATCAGATGTTTATCTTTCAAATCCAAAGCACCAAAAAGTGGAAATGGATGTTTTTGGACTAATGGGGCTGTGAGTATGTAATAGGCACATAATTTTACCCATAGAATATATACATAATGAAAGTTCATGTAACATTTCAAACATGTTCTTAACCACATTTAATCAACCGTCTGCCATCAAATGATCAGATTTGAGTAGGAGAATCAATCTGTGAAGGTTGTAGCTGCAAATATCTGCATATAAGTTTGCAGGATGTATTGGAAGTTACCCGTTATTTTTATAAAAATACATTATAAAATAACTACAAAATTATATATATACTTGTCCTTCTGTAACTGCCTGAAATGCGAACAAAATTACTGAAATTTTTACAGGAGATATTTCAATGTTTTTTACAATACTTGAGGAATATTTTATTTCAAAACAAACTTTGTATTTTTTTTAATTATGAAAAAATACAGTTCTGGAGGCATGGCTTGAGGTATGAGTAATTGCATAACAACCATTTTCATTTGGCCTTGTCAAAACTTACCTTTGTAATTGTTCAATTTGACAAGAAATTTCGCATTTACTGCTAACATTGACAAAATTTCCTAAAAATCCATCCAGTACCGTAAACCGGGGTCAAATTGATCAGAGGGGTGAAATTGATCATTCGGGTACTACATTGTAATTCCATACTAGGAACTCGGAAGCGTCGTAATGATCTTAAACTTTTTACGTCATCTAATTCGCAGATGTCTAGAGATGATTGTAGACTTTTATTTTCATAGAAAAAAAACTTAGTTTTGCCATATTTTTTTAGGAATTTGCAATGTATTTCTCATTTAGCTGAAATCATTGCTACTAAACAAACGATCGCTAATTGGACTTCCCGTAAATTCTCTGTTTTAATATTTTTGTGGAGCCTTGGTTGGGAAGTTATGTAGCTAATCTAAACATGAAACAGTTAAAAAAAGTTCATTTTATAACGAAATAGTCATTTATTGTAATAGAAATAACTTATTTCAAATAAAATTGCCTACCTTTAGGCGTTTAAGGGGAAATTTTTAAATTTAATTTTGAATTTTAAGTATAAAATTTACTAGTTTAAGATTTTAAATTTTTATTCGGTTTTAGAAGAGCAAAATTATGCGGAGAAGGAAATTTTCCTTTCCAGCCGATGCTTAATTTTATACTGATCAATTTCGCCCCAAAGTGGCACTTCCAATTTTTTTTATTTTTTGAGTTATTTAACTTAAAGTTTAAATTTGTTGAACAAAATTCCAACACTTGGTTCCATGGAGATCCACTGGGTACTGGTTTTACAGAAATTCTTTCAGCAATATTTGAATTGCCACTGTTGTTATGCGCAAAAGTTGTTTTAAAGTGATCAATTTGACCCCGGATTACGGTACCTAAAACCACAGAGAAACAGACGTAACACTTAGAACAAATTTCATTAAAAAACATCGTCACGAAAACGTAATCGCCCAATGCTAAATGTGCTGTGTTTGGCCGGGCCGCCACTGGATGGCGGTAGTGAGCAAATGTCAAACAGGAGCAAAAACGACACCAGCGTCGCGAGTGGTCAATCGAGCTACTACTGAATATTTGAATCAACCGTTAAAAATGTGATCGATGGGAAGCGATGAGAGTGTGACGTCTGTTTCTCTGTGCTAAAACTGTAGGGCTGGCCTGGGAGAAGAAGGAGTAAATATGTTCTTTGATTACTATTTATTGGACATAATTCTTCATAACCTCTTCCCAAATCTAAATATTTGATCAATTTATTTACGTTAAATCTTAATATTTGAATTTATTTCTTTGATTCTATTGCAGGCACTCTGTCGAATATTAAGCAATGTAGAGCGATATTTGTATATATTTCGTTTATTGGGTTAGAGCTATCTTTGATTAAAATTCCACGCACTTCATTACTGGATAGCAGATGCAAAGCAATTGCTAGAAACAAAAACGACTGCAAATACTTTAATCTTTTTCAAAACGCAGGCCCATGAATCGTATGATATATAACGGTGTAAAGCATTGTATTTATGGTTATAAAATTTCCTTTTACGTACGTAATGTGAAATGATCCCGAATATTTGTTTAAAATTTTGCAATTGAAGAATTAATTGATTCCGTAATTGCACTATTGCTCTATTGTTCAAAGTTTTTACTATTGATAATTTGACACTGTAGTTATACATACTAATTCGATTTGGGATGATTTTTCTGTATTTCAACAATGAAAACTACCTTAGGCCGTTACAAATATTTGTTTCACTTTTTGTCCCACCACTCTTGGCCTGGTCGAGGGGGGGGGATAAAAATAATAAAGCATTTAATCTGAAAAATATTAAAAACTCATCGGATTTTTTAAAGAATTTCTAGCTAGACCCGATATTTTGATAAATTTTTTTTTTATCTGCCCCCTCAAAATGCAAAATCCTGCCAAAAATTTTTGAAGGGGGGGGGGGAGACAAAAAGTCAAAATTAAATTTGTATCCGCCTTATTTCTGAGGAAAAGTCTCTAGTTTCATATATTGATTTATTACAGCAGAAATAAAACCTACTAATAAAATTACAATTTTAATGCTAATACTGATACTATTCACAAGAATCTATTATGATACTGTCATGTGATACATGTTTTAACTTGTTATACTTAGCAGAAACTGATATATTTTGACCCACTCTTCATAATAGTTAAAAGTATTTGATTACTGATTTAATTTAATCATCATAAATAAAAATGTCCAAAGTTAATATTTTTCAAGTGATTATCATGAAAACGTAGTGGAATATCCTTTTTTGGTTATAACATGCTATTTCTGGTCATTCAAAATGATTCTTCCCTTCAAAAATCGAAGAAAATGATTTATGACCGCTTCCCTGAACAATCGGAACCACTGTGCGGTGATGTTGTAGCTCCTTTCGCCTTCCTCGGTGTCATAGATTACCACACTATTCTGGAAATAGCTCTCCAGTATTGTCCGATCACGGATACTGGACGGCGGGATGACCAGCTCTTCCCACTAAATAGGGCTACAGGAACAACTGCTGCAGACGATAGCTCGACGACTTCTAAGTAACTCCTTGTTGTTAGCCTTGTAAAAGATTGATTTAGATTTCGGCTGTCCAAGGAAAGACTTAGAGATTCAAATTCCAGTGATGTTTATTCGACGATGGTTTACACAAAACTAGGGTAATTGTTCCCATCGTTGTGGTAGTACCTAATGCTGCGGTAATGGCAATTGAGCACTTTTTCGACTGAAATGTTACCAAAAGGTATTTTTAATTGATGTATGGTGCCTAAATTATGAGATTGCACCATTTGTTTGCTTAAGATTTGCCCAAAAACCTATTTAAAAAAAATATTTTCCTTAATGTGTTTGCTGCTGTGTTCCTATTGTTGCGGTAATGTTCCTAATGTTGCGGTATCCCATATGATTTCAATGGGATACCGCAACATTAGGAACAAATACCGCAACATTAGGAACACAATGATCTTTCAGATAAAAACGAATAAAATGCTCATAAAAACCTCAAAGTGGCAATATTTCGTTATTTTCTTTAGATTTTATTGTTTTCAATTCAATCCATGTAAAAAGTTTGCTTGGGGCGATAAAATTGTGGTTTAAGCATGAACCCAGTGCTTAACTCCTCCATGATCGGATCAATTACCCTAATGGCCCTTTTTAAGCAAATTGCATCTCACTATGCGACCCAACATTCTCATATCATTTAACCCACCAATCAGCACGAGGCTCGCTCGCATTGGTCGGTGCTCAGATGCGAACATGTCGCGATATGTTTTTCGAGTCTCTAGTCTAGCATTGAGCGTGATTGAGCAAATCTGGCTGAGACATCGATTTTTGTGAATCGATTCGAATCGGATCAGCAGAATCGATACACTAGATTGAATTGAAATAAGGGCGAAAGTAACATGATCGATTTCTCTTCATCAACTCTCTCTTCTTCAGATTAAAGTGACTGTTAGGAATCGTCTATAATTGTTAAGCTTACCCTACCAAAGTTAGGATGCTCATTCTCTTTGATGCAGAGAAGAGTTCTCACACACTACTTCTATAATAACCACACTCTCTCCACTCATTGCCATAGCAGATAAAATCAATTGTATTCAGAACAGTATCGACCCTTGCGCTATACACATCGTTTTCTCTCTAGCTGCAATAAAGCAACGTGTGCCAGTCCCGCGTATCACGTGTTTGTACTCTAACCTCGTTGCGTTTTTAGTTGAGTGACAGAACCACATCCGAAGACCACTACTTCGTCGCGAGTGTCCCCACAAGTCCGGAGAACCAGCTCCGAACAGTGACAACATGCAAATTTGATTTATTTTTTTACGTTTGGACGCAAGATCACATCCCAACCTAGCGTTTTATGCCCAAAAAGTTCAACCTTGCATCTTGTCACTTTAATTTGAAGAAGAGAGGGTCGATGGAGAGAAATCGATCATGCTACTTTCGCCCTTATTTCAACTCAATCTAGGTTTAATCGAAAGCTTACAAAACTATAAAATGATATCTAGAAAAGAAAGCAAGACTCATCCGGTATCTTGGTAGGAATTCTATTAGGGATTTTCCTATAATCCTGAAAGCGATTACCGTGAGGTCGCCATTCACCGCTCATGCCCCTTTCACCGCTCATTTTGGGCAATCATACATACATACATACATTTATTTGTTCAACATCATTAAGACAAGACATAATCAACAATAGTACGCCACAATACTCGGTTTGTGGCTGCCGCTCTCCATCCTCGGTCGCGCCCAATGCTCGCCAAGTCACGCTCCACCTGGTCCGCCCATCGTGCTCTCTGCGCTCCACGCCTTCTTGTGCCAACCGGATCCGTTGCAAACACCAGCTTTGCAGGGTTGTTGTCCGGCATTCTTGCAACATGCCCTGCCCAACGTATCCTTCCGGCTCTGGCCACCTTCTGGATGCTGGGTTCGCCGTAAAGTGCAGCGAGCTCGTGGTTCATTCTTCTCCGCCACACACCGTTCTCCTGCACACCGCCGAAGATCGTTCTTAGCACGCGTCGCTCGAAAACTCCGAGTGCTTGCAGGTCCTCCTCGAGCATGGTCCATGTCTCGTGCCCGTAGAGGATCACCGGTCTTATCAGCGTTTTGTACATGGTGCATTTGGTGCGTGGGTGAATCTTTTTCGACCGCAGTTTCTTCTGGAGCCCGTAGTAGGCCCGACTTCCGCTGATGATGCGCCTCCGAATTTCTCGGCTCACGTTGTTGTCAGCCGTCAGTAAGGATCCGAGGTAGACGAATTCCTCCACCACCTCGAAAGTATCCCCGTCTATCGTAACATTACTACCCAGACGGATCCGGTCGTTTTCGGTTCCGCCTACCAGCATGTACTTTGTTTTTGAGGCATTCACCACCAGTCCGACCTTTGCTGCTTCGCGTTTCAGGCGGGTGTACAGTTCTGCCACCGTTCCAAATGTTCTAGCGATAATGTCCATGTAGTCCGCAAAGCACACAAATTGACCGGATTTTGTGAAAATCGTTCCCCGGCTGTTGAGCCCGGCTCGTCGCATCACACCTTCCAGCGCGATGTTGAAGAGTAGACATGAGAGTCCGTCACCTTGTCGCAGTCCCCGGCGAGATACGAATGAACTGGATAGTTCACCCGAAACCCTTACGCAGTTTTGCACACCGTCCATCGTTGCTTTAATCAGTCTAGTCAGCTTCCCAGGAAAGCCGTTTTCGTCCATGATTCTCCATAGCTCTGCGCGGTCGATACTATCGTATGCCGCTTTGAAGTCGATGAACAGGTGGTGCGTTGGGACCTGGTATTCACGGCATTTCTGGAGGATTTGCCGTACGGTAAAGATCTGGTCCGTTGTCGACCGGCCGTCGATGAAGCCGGCTTGATAACTTCCCAGGAACTCATTTGTTTTAGCAATTTGGGCAATCATAAAAAAATTATCAAAAGTTAGTAAAGCATCGTAACAAAAGTGAATGTAACATGCTGCCACATCATAAAACTATCATTTTACCTAGTTTTTATACGGGTGTACCTGAAATGACGACCTTAAAACATATTTTTTTTCACTGCGCTGCAGGGCAGCATGGAAATTATTCACGGCAAACAGCGGGAGAAATATCCAACAGATATGAAACGGTAAAACTCGTAAAAGATTCCATTTGGACAAAACAGCATGAACTGAAAGTCATAAAACATCAATACTTTTAGGAAATAAACGTTATTTTGTTTTTATAAATAATAATAGTTTATGTGGCTCCATAAGAAATAACCCAGTGAGCGGTGAATGGATGCATGAGCGGTAATAGGAGCCAAGAGATAACACATTCCAATTTTTATTTTTCGGTTGCAAACATATTTTATGATCGTTTTATATTTTTTTTCTACAATAACAACATAATTACTGAGCTGTTGACGTAGAATAATGTGCAATATTCGCCAACATCGATTTTTAATGCCATTAACTTTACGAAAATGCCGTTAAATGTGCGGTGAATGGCGACCTCACGGTACTCCACATCTATGAGACGGATTGTCTCAGAGTACCGAGAGGAATTCTCCCAGAATCCTGTGATAGATTGTCTCAGAGTCCTAAGAGAAGCTTTAATTTTTTTCCCAAAATGTTCCAGAATCCTAAGATGAATTCTCCCAGAGTCCTGAGAGGAATTCCAGGAGCGGTTCTTCCACATTCTCGAGATAAATTGTGAGGGATCTTCACAAAAACAAAAGATTTTCGGATTCCTAAGATGAATTCCCCAAGAAACCTCAAATAAATGACCCTGAATCCTGAAAAGGGTAGCTTAGAACCCGAAAAAGGATAACTCCAGAATCCTGAGAAAGGTTCCCTCAAAATACTAGGCGGGATTGCGAAGGAAAACTGAGATATACTCTCACAGAATTCTGGGAGAAAGGGCCTCAGAATCTTGAGAAGATTTTCTCCAGAATCCTCTTAAGTATTCTTCCAAAATTCCCAAAATATGGTAGGTGGAATCCATTAGAGCATTCAGCATCTTGAGCAGGGATCATAAGAGGGGTAATTCCAGATTCTTGAGAGAAATATATCTAGAAACCAAAGAGTTTTTTTTTCCGAAAATCTGATAAGGATTCTCCCTGGACGGGATTACGAAAACTTCTAGAATGGACTTCCCCAGCATCCTGAGAAGGATTCTCTGGAATTCTGAGAGGTATTCTCACATAAAACAGAAAATTACCACAGATTCCTGAATGATATTGCCTTATAATATTTCACGCAGAAAAATATATTGTAAACTCAAAAGAATTCTGCATAGTTTCAACAAATTTTATTGTAGACTCAGGGCTACCAATTAATTTTGTTGCTTCAACAAATCTACAAATTCATAACAACAATAGAATTTGTTGTTTCTAAAAATGCCCAAAAACAATTAGCTGTCACAAACAAAACATAACTTTTTTTGAAACAAAAATACGATTTATCAAATCAATAAAAACAATGTGTTGAAGCAACAAAAGAAGCCATTTTGAAACTAATATTCATATTTGTTGTTTCAACAAATATAAATTTAAAACTGACCCATCCCATTTTGATATTAAAAACAGTTTTATTGGTTAGGTTTTGTTTTCATTATGAACATAATAAAACATTTCTCTTACACACTATATCAAAT